>NC_042960.1:31170499-31332999 GCF_901001165.1 Salmo trutta | reverse complement strand
CTTTTGCTATTTGTTTCATACGTCCTGTGTTGAGATAGTCCCAAAATGTTTTGCCTGTCAGCAATCGAGTTTTCAAGATATGTAACTTTCAAAATACAGAAATCACCCCTGTATGATGCATTTTGCATCATATGATGCTGTGTTATGCATCATATGATGCAAAATGCATCATACAGTAATGATTTCTGTACGGTGATCATTTTCTTTAATAACGGTCCAGGCCGTCACAAATTTGTGATTAGAATGTAATGTTTGTCTAAGAAAAGTTGAGCGTGAAAAGTTGAGGGTCACGTTAAGAGCAAGCACTCCTGTCCCCACTGTAAACCCTAAGGCATTTTAACTCAAATACTTCTAGTAAGTTGTACTCAAAGTCAGTGAGTAAAAACTTAAAATGTTTATGTGGTACTGACTCAAAAACTAAATGAGAAGTCACACCAACTACATTTTTAAAGATATAATGACAAATTAACCTTTTTTCCCAGCATGCTCTACTGCAGGTAGATTTTTTTGGAATAGTTTTTAATATCTGTGTTTTTGCATGTACATTCAGTGATTGATTGATTAAATGTTATTATACATAAAGATAAATATATGTTTTTCTAAACTATTCTAATCATTGAATTTTTGCACCCGATACTGAAATGGTTGTTCCAGTTTAAATGGCTTAAGTAAGGTTGTGGCCTTACACCAGCCTTACGCTGGCTAGATTCCAATAGGAATTACACATCACTTTGCAAGCCTGCATAATGTGATTTACAGTTTGTGTTACAGGACTCTGGTAATTGTTCAAGGTTTTTCAGAAATCCTGGTTGGAAGATTATTGGAAAGAAATGTGGGATAGTGTGTGGAATTTTGCAACCCTACTTGCAGGCCTGATGTGGCCTGTAAACTATGAATTTCAGGCCACTGTATAAGGCCTTGATACATGGTTCAATAATAATGAGCCTAAGAACTCACTTGGTGAAGGCCACAGGACTGAAAAGGAACTAATTCAACAACCATGCCTCTGTCACTAACAAATACAGTCATAGGTGGTAACTACAATTCAATCGAAAAGGCAAGGCAACACTGGGAAATGATTGGAGGAGTGGCTTAGTGGGGGCGTTAAATTTAAGTATACCTTACTCAAAAAAAATGCAGTTGTTTTACTCATATGAACGTAGTTCTGCTCACTTCAGCTATTTAAGTTTCTTAACACATTTTATTGGGGGTAATCGGTTTCCTCAAAGTGTTTGAGCAGCCAGAACTTTTTTTTACAGCGCATACACAGTTAAGTGAAGGTGTGACTCCCAATTTTTGAACAGATCTCTAATTCAATGAACATCTCAGGATGGTATTTCTTAGAAACCAAAAGCATCAGAGGAACAATTAGTCTTCTTTTGAGCAGGAGATGAAACGATAGCTGACCAAGCTTCTCTGTAAATGTGTGTTTTACATTGCAGATGTTTTAGTTTAGGGGTTGATAAAGGCCCTAGACAGGACAGCCTTGTTGCCCTGGGCCAAGATGACTCTGAACAGCTAATAGGATCAGAAAGCAACAGTAAAGTCGTTAGCTGGCGGTGTCTGAATGTCACGACAAAGCAACGCTTTCAAACCAGCCTGACTACCCATCAGGATGCATTTGTGTAAGAAAGGTGGGCAGAAATTAAGGACAGGATTTGAAGAACCAATGTGACATTTACTAGCTATTAATGTCACCCATTATTACTGACTGTATGCTGTAGGTCTATATACAGTACCAGTCAAAAGTTTGGACACACCTACTCATTCCAAGGTTTTTCTATATTTTTCTATTTTCTACATTGTAGAGTAATAGTGAAGACATCAAAACTATGAAATAACACATAAAAAATCATGTGGTAACCAAAAAAGTGTTAAACAAATCAAAATATATTATATATGAGTTTCTTAAAAGTAGCCACCCTTTGCCTTGCTGACAGCTTTGCACACTCTTGGCCTTCTCTCAACCAGCTTCATGAGGTAGTCACCTGGAATGCATTTCAATTAACAGGTGTGCCTTGTTAAAAGTTCATTTGTGGAATTTCTTTCCTTCTTATTAATACGTTTGAGCCAATCAGTTGTGTTGTGACAAGGTAGGGGTGGTATACAGAAGATAGCCCTATTTAGTAAAAACCCTAGTCCACATTATGGCAAGAACAGCTCAAATAAGCGAAGAGAAATAGCAGTCCATCATTACTTTAAGTCAAGAAAGTCAGTCAATGAGGAACATTTCAAGAACTTTGAAAGTTTCTTCAAGTGCAGTTGCAAAAACCATCAAGCGCTATGATGAAACTGGCTCTCATGAGGACCGCCACAGGAAAGGAAGACCCAGAGTTACCTCTGCTGCAGAGGATAAGTTCATTAGAGTTACCAGCCTCAGAAATCACAGCCCAAATAAATGCTTTGCAGAGTTCAAGTAACAGACACATCTGAACATCAACTGTTCAGAGGAGACCTTTTGGTTACTACAGGCCTTCATGGTCGAATTGCTGCGTAGAAACCACTACTAAGAAAAAGAGACTTGCTTGGGCCAGGAAACACGAGTAATGGACATTAGACCGGTGGACATCTGTCTTTTGGTCTGATGAGTTCAAATTGGAATTTTTGATTCCAAACACCATGTCTTTATGAGACGCGGAGTAGGTGAACAGATGATCTCGGCATGTGTTGTTCCCACCGTGAAGCATGGAGGAGGAGGTGTGATAGTTTCGGGGTGCTTTGCTGGTGGGGTGCTTTGCTGGTCAGTGATTTATTTAGAATTCAAGGCACACTTAACCAGCATGGCTACTACAGCATTCTGCCACGATACGCCATCCAATCTGTTTTGCGCTTAGTGGGACTATCGTTTATTTTTCAACAGGACAATGACTCAACACACCTCCAGGCTGTGTAAGGGCTATTTGACCAAGAAGGAGAGTGATAGAGTGTTACATCAGATGACCTGGCCTCCACAATCACCCGACCTCAACCCAATTGATATGCTTTGGGATGAGTTGGACCACAGAGCGAAGGAAAAGCAGCCAACAAGTGCTCAGCATATGTGAGAACTCCTTCAAAACTGTTGGAAAAGTATTCCTCATTAAGCTGGTGGAGAGAATGCCAAGAGTGTGCAAAGCTATCATCAAGGCAAAGGGTGGCTACTATAAAATATATTTTGATTTGTTTGACGCATTTTTGGTTACTACATGATTCCATATGTGCTATTTCGTAGATTTGATGTCTTCGCTATTATTTTACAACGTAAAGAATAGTAAAAATATAGAAAAACACTTGAATGAGTAGGTGTCTAAACTTTTGACTGGTACTGCACATAGATCAAGTAGAGTAAAGGACCAAGAATAGAACCCTGATGAACTCCACAAAGTAAATTCATCAATAAATTCACTATTAACAATCCTCAACTGTAATGCTCATGGACCCTCAACACTCAGTACCATAGGTATGGAGATCTAGCCTGGTCCCAGATTTGTTTGCCTTTATGATATGATGTGTTGGCAAGACAGAACACACATATCTGGGACCAGGCTAATGAAGATCATACTTCAGCAATGTTTTTTATTATTTACATAAGTTTTCTCTTCTTTCTGGACAGCTGCAAATTAAAGTGTCTTCTGAGCTAGTCTAATCAGCCCATTACTACGATGGCTGACCTAACAGGGTCAAAGTTACATTTCATAGAGAGAGATTCATCTGTATATAACATATGCTTATTGTTCTATCAATGTTCCCACTTATCGTCCATACATCTGACCAATTTCCCCTCTTATCAAACAATTATGTTCTTCTACAGGCATGAATTTAGTCATAATGCAGCCCCACAGTCTCACAGTCTCTCTTGTCCAAAGCCGTATATCCTAATAACAAGAGGCATGACTTTATCTTTCATCAGAGATGCGAAACAGGCCTCTAAACAAACAGCTCTTTCAGTGGCCATTGTCCAGCTGAGGCTAGGGCTGGGGTTGAGGCTGGGGTTGAGGTTGGGGTTGAGGTTGGGGCTGGGGCTATGGCTGGGGCTGAGGGTGGGGCTGAGACTGGGGCTGGGCTGGGGCTAGGGGCTGGGGGTGACAGAGGAGGACAGAGGAAGACAATACACCACTCACCACTGTGTAAGGGTTCACCCAGCCAAAACCTAATGGCCGTCCGACGTGTCCTTTGGCCAGTTGCGCAAGTGCTTCTTTCCATTTTTCCAGAGTTAAAAAGAGAAAGATCTGTTTGCGCAAGAGGTAGTGCCCCCTCTGACCTCCAGTGTTGGAGGGGTCTGTGCTCTGAGTCTACCCCAGCCAGTTGGTTCCTTCCCTGGGTCTTGAGAGAGCCCTTAAGGTTCTCATTTTCTAGTTACAAACCAACCTGCAAACAATGAGGGCTGTGTGGCACCCTAATGCACCATTACTACTTACCCTGCTACATCTGGATCAAAGCAAGCCTGGATGCCTCTCTCTCCCTCCCTCCCTCCCGCTTCCTCTCTCTCTCTCTCCCCTCTCTCTCTCTCCGTCTCTCTCTCTCTCTCTCTCTCTCTCTCTCTCTCTCTCTCTCTCTCTCTCTCTCTCTCTCTCTCTCTCTCTCTCTCTCTCTCTCTCTCTCTCTCTGTCTCTCTCTCTCTCTCTCTCTCTCTCTCTCTCTCTCTCTCTCTCCTACAAACAGTTGATGTAGCATGATGAGTGTTTCATAAAAACAGAGAAATAGAGAGGAGAATGAGAGATCTTTGTTTAGCTGGTCGTAGTGAGTTGCAGGAAGCCTTAATGCCATCACAGGAAAGCAGTCTGGAATAATCATGGGTATTTGTTTGCGCAGGAGAAGCACCAATTGCCTTTTAATGGCCCAGGCCTGTGCGGTGCTTACCGGTGCCCGGTGAAAAGTTCATTTTTATCACCTTTCGGAAAATATTTGCTCATCCCTCCTGTCTCTCCTCCTTCCTTTCTTTTTCTCTTCCGTTGTGTGAGAAGATATGAGAGGATGTGGCAGGGATGGCTATCTGTTTTAGAAATCTTTTGGATTGGACCATGACTGAGCAGATGAGATAGATCATATGGCTTCATCACATGTAGATACATATATTTTGCAAAGCAATCTAAAATGTGCTTTATTTAACATCAATAAAAAAAAGTACAGGAAATGCAAATGCTTACTTAATTAAAGGCAATAGTTTATCCACTGGTAGACACGTTTTGCCTGACACTCTCAGAGGCAATATCAAAGGTTAAATCACTAAAGGGGATTTTCAAGACGGCCGCCGGTGATGCCCGGTCCTCACCAGTGCTTCAGGGCAGGCGCTTCTCAGTATTGTAACTGTCAACAAAAGCTGCCTTGTACCACAGGATGCATTGTTACCGCTGTTTCCACACATCTGGAGGGGAGGGATGAGTCAGGGAGGGGGTCGAACGGGGGGGTCGGATTGGACGAAGGGGGCAGGACAGGGAGATGGCCCTCTAGCGGTGTCCTAATCCACGGCCCCAATTTAGGTGGAACAGATCCTTTTCACAATCCACTCCTTGTCTTCACACGCGTACACACACACACACACACACACACACACACACACACACACACACACACACACACACACACACACACACACACACACACACACACACACACACAGCGGTTGTGCACCGATTATACACCCCAGCTCTGCTTTACTAATGCTTAATTACATTAATGTGCAATATCAGTCGTTAGTAGCCCGTTAATTATAAATGAAGATGTAATGACACCGCCATTAATATTTAATTAAAGGGCAATAAAGTGTTATTTGGCAGCGCTACAAAACTAGACACTAATAAAGGAATGTTCTCAGCCTGTAATTAAGGGAAAGAAGAGAAGAGAGTTCTGTCCCTCTTAAATATCGACCGGACAGACCGATAGAGAGATGGGATAGATATAGAGGGCAGGACTGTGTGTGTGAGTGTGTTGTGTGTGTGTTGTGTGTGTGTTAGTGTGTGTATTCATATCCTGGTATCCATGCGTGTGTGCATTCATATCCTGGTCTGTTCTGGGCCTTTCTATGGCCAGGCCTCATTAACAGAGAACGACTGTAAAGCTGTGTAGGAGAAGTCACAGTTCTGCTTGGGTTAACTTCTGTGTTTTCTATTCATCTATTGCTTCTAATGAATGCCTCTCAAAGCTTCTGTTGGGAAGAACAACATTCTGATTACTGTAGCATGGCCTACGACTAAAGGAGGAAAACGAAGACATGGCACTGTAGACCCAGCTCGTCTGTACCGTGTAAGGCCTGGCTTCCTAGAAGCACCCACAGCCCACCCCACCAGTGCCATCCCACAGTCCAACGCCAGGAGACACCCATGTGGGGCCATTAAGATGGTAAAGACTGGCTTGCTTACACAAGCTTACCTTTTCCCCTCTCTGCACCAGTTTGCAAAACAATAGCCCTATGTGACCCTGGTCTGTGGACTGGGTCGTGGTCTGGTCCGACAGGGACGTGATTCAGCCGGGGTTGGTTCGGTCTAGAGTGCATGTTGTGTTGTTCGGACTGGGAGTGCTTGTTTACCACAGTGGGAGCGAGCCACTCTCAAGTGAGGAGCATAACTACATTTTTATCAGAAAAACGTGAACGTTTTTCACGTGAAAATCAAATTTGCACTTCCACATGTGGAAAACATTCACATGTTGAAATCTAACTCACATGTGGATTTGCATTTTCAAATGTGAAAAACATTCAAATGTTTTCACGTGTAGTCCCATGGTATCACATGTTGCTTTTACATGTTGTCACATGTTATCACATTAACTTCACATAAATAAGAAATGAATGTGGTTTTACCGTAAGGGTTGATTTAACTCAGAAAATTATTGTGCGTTTCAGTCTTTAGGGGTAGTTGTCAGGGTCCACAACTATACACCCAACAAGTCAGAAAGCAATTATTACTGTACTGAAAACAAATATGCTTTGCAGAGAATACTGTATGTATGCCGCATACAGGAAGAGTCTTGATCTTAAGGAAGGGTCTGTGAGTGACACAGGATTATGTCTGTGTCCGTGGTAACTCCAGTTAATGACCTGGTCAGGGTGAGGGGAGGCGGACGTGATCGATGTCTCCTCTGCATTGATGTACAGCGCCAGGGAAGTACAGTGACCTACAGAGATGTGTTGATGAATGAAGCTGACTATTTAACCTTAATAAAACTCCTTGAAAGCATCTGTAACATTCACTGTCATGGGAATGCATGTGTGATATTTTCCTTTTGAAGGAAAAGTAAATGTGGTTGGTACAGTAGCTGTCTCCATATATCCAAGTACTGTATCTGTATATGTACTTGAACTCTCCCTTTGCCCTATACACACTTAGAAAAAAGACATGGTTGAGAATGAATTTAAAACACAATACAGGTGTTGGATCTTAATTTGACCCCTTTTGTCGCAGGGAGAAAATTGTCCTGCAGCAGGAGGATTTGAATAGCTGAATAAATATTTGGAATCTCCGTCTGGGGGCAGCTGGAAGAAGTGGATTATAATACATTGACATATTTGTAAGGGGTACAGTAGACGCATTTTTCGTTAGGGAAAATCTTTTTTTTTTTATCAATTGTTTTATTGTATGTCGAAAGCAAGCAATAGCAGAATAAATGATCAGTTTCCTCAGTGCCTGTGTGGTCCAGTGGTTATAGCCACTGATCCTTGCACACATATTGTGACTTGTTTCAAGAAACTGGGCGTATGTCGCGCGTCACTACTTTACGGGAGAGGCATTTGAACGTAAAACATATTTTGTTTTTATTAAAATGTGTTTTTGCGCAGAAATGCCTTCTGGAACATGTGAACTTTCATGTGCCTTAATAACAAACATGTATGTCATCTGTAAATACTAATACAATTGTTAAATTATGAGTCCAGGTTGGTTTAGCCACAGAAAAAAACAGGAACCTTCCCGTGAGTCATGATTGGCTGAGATAATGGATGGGCTGGACATGCTGAGAGATGAGTTTGGACTGGTCTGCCATGTAGCACGCTTCTGACTAAAACATGAGCTGCTAAGTATGTGTAGGTAATCCTTTCTAAAGCAGATTTTTTGAAAGATAACACAAAGAGGTGCACAAGTGTTGATAAGGCTCTCCACTTTCTGGAGGACTGAGTTTTTAAATCAGTGGAATGCCCGGTGGAAGTAGAGTATGCTAGCTAAGGAGATGGAGAAAATTCAGGTGTTTGATTGCAAATGCGGAGGGAGTCGAAAAGAGAACACAAAAGGCTGTTGTATAAAACACTTGTCTGAATTACATCTTCAAACTATGGGCAACAATGACATTTGTGACAGTGAGGGAGAAGCATTCAAACATGTCAACGGGTAAGAGTCCAGCTAGGCATATTTTCGGATATTATACGATTCTAATTTGATCAGAAAGTCGTTTCAATTGCAAGATAAAGCATACTGTTAGCTAGCTAGCTAACATTAGCTGGCTGGCTGACTGGCTCGTTAGCTAACGTTAAGTGTATGATCTGTGTAGTAATGTTATTCGTATCTCAGAGCCATTTGCATTGTTAGTTATAGCCTAATGTTAGCTAGCTAGCGAACATTGAACCTAGCTAGTTGGTTAGCTTTAGCAACTTGTAGATTCATGCAGGCTAGTAACGTTATGAGTTGGGATTATGGTTAATTGTTTAGCTAGCTAGCTACATGTCTAAACAAAAGACACCACTATGCAAGTAACCATTTCACTGTACCGTTTACAACTTCTAACAAGCTAGAAATTAATCAAAAACATTGTTTAGAAAGTTGCTTTTAGTGGCCTGGTTTGCTGGATTGACATATACTAAATTCATTTTTAAACGGATGTGTTTATTGGTATTCAACTGCACCAGTTATGCTATTTTGGACCCCCAGGCTGCTGATGTCATGCAGCCTGTAATTTTTGTGCTTATACTTTTTAATATCGACAACTACAAGTTTGTTGTCGGAAGACAATAGAATGTTCATGATGTGACTGCGACTGCTCTATACAGACATGTTGATATAATTAATGTAAACCAGTCTTTAGTCTTGAAATCTTTGGTTGTACACTATTATACTTACTGTTTAGTGCATGGCATCATGTGAATCCTTAACGAGATGGGCTAAGGCTTAAGAGTGTGTGAACAATGCTGAATGGGTGTAGACAAAGAAGATCTCTCCAGTAGCTGTCCCACAACATTCAAGGGCCATTTTTTCAAAAGTGGTGTTACAATTTTATCAACTTTCAAAGCAGAATTACTTTCCCATTTGTTCCTCAACTGCAGTGTAAGATATACCATTTTATAGCTCTGAGTCTCTACTTTTATCCAATGTAAAAAAAACGCCATTTCAAATTATGCTACATAAGACTGAATCGAGCATGTTGGTCGCATATTATGCCAGAGTCGGTATGTGTTGGAATCTGGCCCACTGCTCATGGATGAAGGTCTATTTTTGACGCATTAATTCCATGTGGTTTCAGGTTTAATTCAAATCAAGTCAAATCAAAAGAAAATATTATTTGTCACATGTTACAGTGAAATGCTTACTTACAAGCCCTTAACCAACAATACAGTTTTAAGAAAAATACCTACAAAAATAAGAAATAAAGTTAGAAATAATTAAAGAGCAGTAGTAAAATAACAATAGTGAGGCTATATACAAGGGGTACTGGTGCAGAGTCAATGTGTGGGGGCACCGGTTAGTCGAGGTAATTGAGGTAATATATACATGTGGGAAGAGTTATTAAAGTGACTTATGCATAAATAATAACAGAGAGTAGCAACAGTGTAAAACGGGGGGGGGGGGGGTGCAAGTAGTCTGGGTAGCCATTTGATTAGATGTTCAAGAGACTTATGGCTTGGGGGTAGAAGCTGCTTAGAAGCCTCTAGGACCTAGACTTGGCGCTCCGGTACCGCTTGCTGTGCGGTAGCAGAGAGAACAGTCTATGACTAGGGTGGCTGGAGTCTTTGACAATCTTTAGGGCCTTCCTCTGACACTGCCTGGTATAGAGGTCCTGGATGGCAGGAAGCTTGGCCCCAGTGATGTACTGGGCCGTACGCACTACCCTCTGTAGTGCATTGGGAGGCCGAGCAGTTGCCATACCAGGCGGTGATGCAACCAGTCAGGATGCTCTCGATGGTGCAGCTGTAGAACCTTTTGAGGATCTGAGGACCCATGCCAAATCTTTTCAGTCTCCTTAGGTGGAAGAGATTTTGTCGTGTTCACGACTGTCTTGGTGTGCTTGGACCATGTTAGTTTGCTGGTGATGTGGACACCAAGGAACTTGAAGCTCTCAACCTGCTCTACTACAGCCCTGTTGATGAGAATGGTGGCGTGCTCGGTCCTCCTTTTCCTGTAGTCCAAAATTATCTCCTTAGTCTTGATCACTTTGAGAAACAGGTTGTTGTCCTGGCACCACACAGCCAGGTCTCTGACCTCCTCCCTATATGCTGTCTCGTCACTGTTTGTGATCACTCCTACCACTGTTGTGTCATCGGCAAACTTAATTTTGGTGTTGGAGTCGTGCAGTCATGAGGGAACAGGGTGTACAGGAGGGGACTGAGCACGCATCCCTGAGCGGCCCCCGTGTTAAGGATCAGCGTGGCGGCTGTGTTGTTAACTACCCTTACCACCTGGGGGCGGCCCGTCAGGAAGTCCAGGATCCAGTTGCAGAGGGAGGTGTTTAGTCCCAGGGTCCTTAGCTAAGTGATGAGCTTTGAGGGCACTATGGTGTTGAACGCTGAGCTGTAGTCAATGAATAGGTGTTCCGTTTTCCAGGTGTGAAAGGGCAGTGTGGAGTGCAAAAGAAATTGCATGATCTGTGGATCTGTTGGGGCGGTATGTAAATTGGAGTGGTACTAGGGTTTCAGGGATAATGGTGTTGATATGAGCCATGACCAGCCTTTCAAAGCACTTCATGGCTTTGAAAGGCTACGGGCCAGTAGTCATTTAGGCAGGTTATCTTGGTGTTATTGGGCACATGGACTATGGTGGTTTGCTTGTATTATAGACTCAGACAGGGAGAGGTTGAAAATGTCAGTGAAGACACTTACCAGTTGGTCAGCGCATGCTCGCAGTACACGTCCTGGTAATCCGACTGGCCCTGCGGCCTTGTGAATGTTGACCTGTTTAAAGGTCTTACCCACATCGGCTGCAAAGAGCATGATCACACAGTCTTCCGGAACAGCTGGTCCTCTCTTGCACATTTCAGTGTTATTTGCCTCGAAGCGAGCGTAGAAGTAGTTTAGTTCATCTGGTAGGCATTGTGTCACTTGGCAGCTCTCGGCTTTGCTTCCCTTTGTAGTCTGTAATAGTTTGCAAGCCCTGCCACATCCGACTAGCATTGGAGCTGGTGTAGTATGATTCGATCTTAGTCCTGTATTGATGCTTTGCCTGTTTGATGGTTCTTCAGAGGGCATAGTAGGATTTCTTAGAAGCTTCCGGGTTGGAGTCCCGCTCCTGACCACTTTTTTATTGAGTCACTGGTGCTTCCTGCTTAAATTTCTGCTTGTAAGTAGCAATCAGGAGGATAGAATTATGTTCAGATATGCCAAATGGAGGGATAGGGAGAGCTTTGTACGTGTCTCTGTGTGTGGAGTAAAGGTGGTCTAGAGTTTTTTCCCTCTGATTGCACATTTAACATGCTGGTAGAAATTAGGTTAAACAGATTTAAGTTTCCCTGCGTTAAAGTCGCCGGCCACTAGGAGCGCCGCCTCTGGATGAGCGTTTTCCTGTTTATTTATGGCGGTATACAGCTCATTGAGTGCAGTCTTAGTGCCAGCATCGGTCTGTGGTGGTATGTAGACAGCTACTAAAAATACAGATGAAAACTCTCTAGGTAGATAGTGTGGTCTACAACTTATCATGAGATAGTCTACCTCAGGCGAGCAAAACCTCTGGACTTCCTTAGACATCATGCACCAGCTGTTGTTTACAAATATACATAAACCACCACCCATTTACATTTACATTTACGTCATTTAGCAGACGCTCTTATCCAGAGCGACTTACAAATTGGTGCATTCACCTTATGATATCCAGTGGAACAACCACTTTACAATAGTACATCTATATCTTTTGGGGGGGGGGGGGTTGGAGGGTTAGAAGGATTACTTTATCCTATCCCAGGTATTCCTTAAAGAGGTGGGGTTTCAGGTGTCTCCGGAAGGTGGTGATTGACTCCGCACCCCTTGTCTTACCAGAGGCTGCTGCTCTATCCTGCCGATGCAGTCTGTAACCCACCAGCTGTATGTTAATCATGTCGTCGTTCAGCCATGACTCGGTGAAACATAAGATATTACAGTTTTTAATGTCCCGTTGGTAGGATATACCAGTCCCTCCAGGATTTCGGAAAAAAATAGTGATTTTTGCTGCCAAAAATGCTTGATTTTGCTGCAGCTTTTCTGAAATTCTGCGATACATTTTGCAGTTTTTTTCCACGTTAATTTCATATTAAACAAAGGTCATATGTGCTCAGTTTTAGCACTTCATTCATGGTGATCTGCCACTGCTGTGGGAACTGTTCTGACATTCTCATATGCTTTGCTGATTCGAAATGACTGTTGATTGTTGACTTTCTCTAGTTTCCAAAAGCATTTGAAAATTGTTTCGCACAGTCGTTACCTGTTATTTTTGTTGGCAAATGAGATTGATTTCTGTTTATTGTGCTGTCTGTCAGCCATCAACAATCAGCCATCATCTTCACACGTGAATACGCTGACAGGCCATGGGGTTGGATTGGGCCATTTTCCATGGTAACAGTGGAGTAATTGGTCAAAATTACGAACCCACTTTTGATTGGACCCTTTTATGCTCTAAAAGTGTGGGAGTTGGTCAAAATTGTGAGGTCTCACATAATATGCTCTGATTGGTTGATTTTGCATAGAATTATGCGATCGCAGAATCGCTGAATCCTGGAGGGACTGATATACGTGCTTTTATCTTGTCCAATTTATTCTCCAGCGATTGTGTGTTGACCAGTAGTACGGATGGCAAGGGCAGATTAGCCACTCGTCGGCGGATCCTCACAAGGCACCTGGATCTCTTTCCGCGATATCTTTTCCGTCTCTTTCTCCTGCGAATGACGGGGATGAGGGCCTGTTTGGGTGTCTGGAGTAAATCCCTCTCGTCCGACTCATTAAAGGGTAATTCTTCGTCCAGTTCAAGGTGAGTAATCGCTGTTCTGATTTCCAGAAAAACTGAAAAAAACAGGGTTAAAACAGAAACAACTCTAAGGTTAACAATTTAGGTTTTTTTTTTTACAAGTGGTTAAGGTTAGGGCTATGGTTTGGGGAAGGCTTCAAACAACATAATAAAAATTGACGTGCCTATGTATCATCAGTATTCATAGTATTCTTAGTGCTTGCTAGAGCCTTGTGAACTGCTGTAGTGCAGTGGTCTAAGCAGCACGCTCCGAGCCTCATGAGTTCGCGCCCAATGCTGGGCGATGTAGTGACCTGCCTGAGTTTATATTAGGCCCACAAGTTTATTGCATTTATTTTCATTTTGATCATTTACACATCAAAGAACAGTGTCTCAGCTCAAGGAAATCGTTTTTCGATAGTCTCAAATGCATAAACATCTTGACAACTTCAGTGAAATATTAATGCCTCACAATACAGGCTTTCCAATTCACACTAAAGACCAGAACTATATTGACAAATTATACATACTCAACTAATGGCCCAAATCAGCTCATTAGCACAGCCAGTTAAATTATCGGTTTTCATCACGTGACAATGGATAGGCTAACGGGTAGCCTACAGAACGTAGCCTATTGGAATATAATCAAATAACAAGGGGCACTAGATTTTCGCCTGCTGATGTCTCATTAAACCATCAATACACGCTAAATTCACCCACACAGCTGACCTCAATTGCAACCATTATTGGTCACCTCATTACCGCTCGCTAAAAGATGATAAAGGTGTTACCATTAGGCCTGCTTGCAACCAAAGTATTTCAACATACAGTATGTTTGCCCTCTGGTTGGTAGTGTAATCAGAACAACTTGGTCCTTTTCGAATAGACTAAGGGTGATTTATCAATTTGACAAGCATTTGGTACAATTTAAATAACGTTTTTCATTGTTTATCACAGCAAACCTACTCAACCCTTCGTATGACTATCCCTGGACTGTCCATATTTGAAATGTGTAAGATTTGAGTTGTTTGTGCCAGAAGGGCGTGGTCCGTAATCGAGGCTTATGTGCGTGCTGAAAGCAACGGTCCTAACTGCTAGATCACCCAAGGCCACGACTGAAGTAAATGTCAACCTTAGGATGCACTTGACACTAGTATGTCATAGCCTAGTGGAGACCAATATTCAGGAAGTCATGGATCCCAAAAATCGCAGTGGGCACAAAGTGCGTAAGGATGGCTGTGGGGGGGGGTCCAGAAATGTGCGAATTTAGCATTTTTCAAACATATAAAAATAGCTTTTTCCTGCAATCTAGCGCCATAATCGTTACGCTTAATTCTATGTAAAAAATATGGATACTTTTCTGCATATCTAAGGATACATCTTGAGCTGTCTGGATCCTCCTGACTGGTGGTTCTTTCCTTAAAGAAACTAAATGTTTCTCTGCATTGCCACTAAACATCTGGGTAAAAGATTAAAAGGAATGCGAGTCTTATTCAGTGTATTTTGTTATTGGTTGCTTTTCTAAAGTCTACCAACCATGCTAGCAGGCTTGCTAGCTAAGATAGTTTAACAAGGAAGCTACTCTAACTTGATTGATAGCCTGAAATTCTTGGTAGCTAGTTATGAGGTTGGGCGATTGGGAACCTATCTGGGCTAGATAAAGCCAACTTCATAAAATGGATAGACGGCTAGTAGTATTACAGAGAAACAACAGCAACAACATCAAAATATTATGTTAAAACATAATAGTAATAATTTAAACAGCACAAATCTGAGGGGGCACGTGTCATTTTGCCCCCTATGGGCATGACGCCTCTGCCAATATCTATCTTGTGTTATTAAGCTAAATAAAACAACGGTTGTTGATGTGTATGGCTGCATTTCAGATACATTTTTGTATATTTGAACATTGCAGTAATAAGGCCTAGGCCTAGCGTTTGAGCGAGCGAGAGAGAAAATTATTTTGATAGCAAGCCCTGATCCCAAATGACTCAGCTGCCCCCGCATGGAGAGAAAGACAACTGCTTTCACAAGGCTCATTTGAATTTCTTGATGCAGCAGGAAAATTCTCTGCGACATAAGAGTGATCAAGTTAAGATCTGACATCTGTATACAGCGCAATCCATGCCTCTGTATTGCTACTTAATCTATAGTACAGATTATAATGTAATCTTTTTCCCTCAATTAGACTAGGTGGTAGAAGCCTGGGCTGGATGTGCTGCACGTAATCAGCTGATAGTCCTCTATCTTGCAGGATATATTTGCATAAGATTATCACTCATATGCAGTTACCGCGAAGGATGAGCTACATTACTAATGGGCTTCTCTTAATGCTAATATATACATCTCTGATATATATCCTTCCTGACATAAATGACTAAATGTTACTTCTTACCCTTGTCATTATTATCATCAAATTACTTAAAAACATCTGTTCTGTCTTCCTTTTCCGATTAATATTGTGGAAAAAAGATCTCTGTAAGTCAAACTTCCCATTTTTCAGTTAGTTTAGTGCAAAAAGTTTCAGGCCAACTCTACTCTGAAAAGACAGACAGGCTTGGAGTTTGAGTCGTGGAGTAACTCACAATACATTGTGTAATATTGTAACACATTTAGATATGTCGATAACTCATACTCCACCCATTCTCCATACCTCTACTCAAAATACCAGAGGCTCAGTTTATAGAGACAAGTAAAACATTGGGAGCACTGCAGTGTGCAAGGCCCAGGCTTTGGGCCACGCACTGGGGTGATATCTGTACCGAAGAAAGGCTTATAATATTACTCATGAAATATTGCACACTCCAGGAGATGGACTGGTGATATTGGGGTATTTATGATATCATTCTACTGGTTAAAGATCATATTTTAGGAGTGTTTTAAAGGACTGGGGGCATCTATAGCTCACTGAAATATTAGATATTACTCTTCAGGGCTGGACGAACAAGAACATGGTTCTCGTTGCAGTTCTGGGGGCAGCCATTTTCCATCTATCATTTCTCTTAACCCCCTTTCTCCCATCTCTCAGGAAGGCAGACATAGAGGACGGTCTCGGAGGTGACGGTCAGGATGGTCAGTCCTGTGGAACTGATGCTCCTGATTGGCTACTGATGGGCTGGAAAGCATAAAGAGGACTAGAAGAAGCTGAGCCAACACTTTCCCTCCCAGGGTCTATTAAAAGACAGACCAGGGCTGCATCTCAAATGGCACCCTGTTCCATATTCTGTGAACCAAATGGCACTCATATGGCCCATAGGGCTCTGGTTAAAAGTAGTGCACTATATAGGGAATAGGGTGCCATGTGGGGTGCAGTCCAGATCACCCTGCTCTGCTCTCCCCTGCTCCCCCATCGATCCCATCACTCTCCTTTAACATGGGACCTAATGGAGCCAGAGAGGGGCATCATTAGCCAGGCCCAGGGAGCGAGGTATCCTTTACCTAGGTGAGGGCCATTCCGCTGGGTGGAAAGGAGACCATTGAGCTGCCAGCCTGGGAGCCATTGGGGATGGAGAAGATTGTGGGGTACTGTGCATGTGTGTGGTGGCGTGGGTGGGGGGAGTGTGTGTGTATGTCTGTGTCTGTGTGTGTCAGTGTGTGTTAGTGTGCGAGTGTGTGTGCATTCATGATCAGTGCTCCTCTTCCACACATCTTCCCTAATGAGCACTGTAGGTGATTAACGATAATGTCTGTCGTTAGTTAAAATAGGTTTCATCGTAACGATACAGTCACATTACATTCAAAAGACAAGTGCTACTACCACAACTCAACTAACTGTTACTACAACTGTCAGTAATGTCATCCCCACCGGACCATAGCTCTCTTTACAGACTCGAGGCATCTCAGTGGACGGTGAGTGTCAGTGCTGACACATTAGCAAGAGCTGACGCAAGGGCCTCAGGAAAAGCCTTTCCCTTCCCCCTCTCCTCTTTCTCATCCTGTCTGCCGTTACGTTGGCCATGTAAAGGGCAAGGCGCTGGGGCCTCTGCCAGCCTGTATCACGCTGTGATCTGGAGGAATGCTAATAGTTTGCAACCTGACTCTGCTTCCCTCCAGTGTTACCTAAACAGCCCGGCTTCGGTCCCCCCCAGCCCACCATGGCTGACCCTGCCCTCCCGAGCCACTCCCAGCTCCTCTAGCTCTCCCTGGCCCTACCCAGCCCTCCTCCCTAGCCCTCCCTGCCTTTCCCGGGCCCTCCCCAGCTCAGCGAAACCGACACCCGACGAGGCGTGAATGTTTCCATCATGTTGAGATATCAGTGTCTTTATAGTTAGAAATCCTCAATATTTTAGCAACCCGCTCCAGCTGCACCCATAACTCATAGCTTTGGTGGATCTTGAGCAATGTGGATCTGTTTTATTTTGGGGTCTTTACACAGTGTTTCTGTCTGAAAGGCGATACGGCTGCCAGGTGTCAGTCGGTGTGGAGCTGCTGATCGTTGCTATCGGAGAAGCAGCAGTAGGCAGCTATCAATCATATGACTTTCCATTTATGATGCCATTTTGTTAACAACATTAGGCTCTTGCTGTTACGGCGCAAACCATTCAAAGACATTTTTAGGTGGTTTTATCTCAGGGATAGACAGTAACATTGGTTATTTTCAATATGAGAAAATAACCAATATTACGTATTATTCGAAGATATGGTCAATTGTGATAAAGTAGATTTTATATCCAAAATAAATTCACTGGTATTTCAGAACACTTTCATAAATGAGCTGCCTTTGGTTTAAAGGTTGACTATTGATGAAGAACCTACATTTAACAATGCACAAAAAGGTGGCAAACACCGAACCCCAGTTTCAATCAGAGGAGGAATCCTCAACACCCTCCTAAACAGAGCTCCAACATACCTCCACATAAAGAGGGGTAGAGGGGGGTAGTAGGGTGGGTTGGAGAGATAGTAGTGTCGGGTGGAGGGCTAGAGAGGGGTGGAGTACAGATTTAGGATCTTAATTTGAGACAGTTTACTACAACAGGAAAATAATCCTGCAGCAACAGGAAATTTGAATTATTTGGTGTTTTTTAAGTGTTGGACCCTTTTTTCCAATTTTTGCCTAAAATGACATACCCAAATCTAACTGCCTGTAGCTCAGGACCTGAAGCAAGGATATGCATATTCTTGATACCATTTAAAAGAAAACACTTTAAAGTTTGTGGAAACGTGAAATTAATTTGGAGAATATAACACATTCGATCTGGTAAAAGATAATACAAACAAAAAAACATGCATTTTCTATTTTATTTTTTGTTCCATCATATTTGACATGCAAGAGAAAGGCCATAATATAATATTGCAGTCAGTTTAGGCGCAATTTAGATTTTGGCCACTAGATTGTAGCAGTGTGTGTGCAAAGTTTCAGAATGATCCAGTGAAGCATTGCAATACTGGACAATATTTTGTATCAAGTCTGCCGAAATGTGCCGAATTGGTCAATTGATACGTTTTCAAGTACATAACTATAGAGAATATACAAAATGATATGGTAATACAACATTTGAGTTTACACACTCCCAGGAATATCACACATAATGGATCATTATCATTGTCTTTCACACATCTAGATGGCCGAGCGGGGTGGGTGTGGAGCCAGAGACAGCAGTGGGGCCAAACTGTAGAACCCAGTTCGTACATTTGAATATTAAAATAGATTTTATCAAACAAAACTATGCTACATTTTTATCTCTGGGACCCTCAGGATGACAAATCAGAGCAAGGTTACCTAGTGTAAGTACATTATTTACCTTCAGAGGTGAATGTATCAAACCAGTTGCTGTGATAAAAGTTTTTTGTTGTTGTGCACACTCCTCAAACAATAGCATGGTATTTTTCACTGTAATAGCTACTGTAAATTGGACCGTGCAGTTAGATTAACAAGAATTTAAGCTTTCTTTTCCTTATAAGACATGTTTATGTCCTGGAAATTTCAGAGTGGAAATTACAAACTTCAGAAGCCTTTTAAAACCTCATATACACGTCAGGTTATACATTTCCTGCATTGCAGGAATGTTCTCCTGCAACAGGGTGATCAAATGAAGATACTAGGTCCAGATATAAGGGGCTCGTTCCTATAGCAACAGCACTGGTAACACCCCAAGAGGTGAGAACATCCTACACCTCCCCACCTCTCAGGGCACTTATGGTGTCCTCACCTTGTTAGCAATAGAGAATTGGGATTGGAGAGGGAACATGGGACTTTGGGTGAGAGCGCATGGGGGGTAAGGGGGGTTGTCAAGGGAACCTGTGGAAACTCACAGTCCCATGCCGAGGGGCGTTCATTGGGCAAATTGTGAGGCTATAACAGGAAATGGCCAGGGACTGCTGACTTCTGTTTGTCCTCCTGCGGTGTTTGTTGTCACCCTGAGTGTGTGTGTTGTCACCCTGCGTCAGTGCGGGTGCGGGAGCCCACGCCAGGGGAAGCTGTTTAAGTACATTCATAAAAAGCCACATTTAGCATTGTCACAACGACAGTTTATAAAGAAGGAGCTACTGTGAAAAGGCAACGATGCACTACAAAGTCAACCTCTTAAAAAGCCCTGTAGCCAGGATCCCTCTCTCTTTAAGTTGCTGCTTTGCGCCTTTAGTTCTGTATAGAAGCGCAGCTAAGTAGCTGTACTGTGAGTTGAGAGAGAGATTTCTGGTGTGAAGTTATGATGTTGATTAGCAGAATGACAGGTACCGTGATTAAAATGGGTGATAGTAATAGAGCGGCATTCATGCATTGACAACTTTGCTGCGCATGTCTTTCCCAGGGGTGATGTATGACCCCATTAGGTTAACCTCACGGTCCTAGAGGACACTTACTGCATATTCCTTGTCATGTCCTTCACACTTCCCATTCTCTCTGTTAAATTAAAAGGATGTGGCTGGAGCATCTCAGCTCAAGGTGCATGCTTATGAGGGGAAAGGTGTGTGTGTGAGTCAATGCATACAGATGTATATATGTGTACATATCTCTTTATATGAATGTGCATTCAGTGTGTTCTCGGAAGCTTGTTTATATGTGTATGTTTATGCCTAGTTGACTTTTTTGAGTGTGGTTGTGTACAGTATTCGAACATTTGTGACATGGTGTGTGTCGATGTGTGTATAGCTCATGTTTGTGAGCTAGTGTACGAAGAGAGGGGGGATGACGCGTGTGTGTGTGGACTTACGTGCATCTGTATGTGTGTGTGTGCGAGTGTGTGTGTGTGTGTGTGTGTGCACGGTGGCAGTGTATTGTAGCTTTGGTGGTTTACTGTGTACTGTATATGATAAAAGCTCAGAGGCTGTAAACCCCAATAGGAGCCTGTGGGGCCATCAGTTGGGCTGACAAGGCGTCGCACCACGCTGGGCAAATGTTTGTGAGAACACTTCTGTAAACATGAACATCCTAGGGGGGTCAGCCAAGGGGTGGTCGACACCCTACCCACCCCACTAATACCGCAGTCATGTCAACGGAAGTGCAAGGCTATACCCAGTTTTCCTAACAAGTGAACCCGGCTGGAGGCTCCCAGGCATTTTGAAACACATGTCCCCTCCACTCAAAATACACCCCTTATTTTTGGCATCCCCCCCCTTAATTATTTTAGTGGCTGAATTTGAGTCGATTGGTTTCTTAAGGTTATGGGGGGCTGACATACTGCAGTGCGGCAGGGAGAAACTAAACTGAAAGGGGACAGATCTTGTAGGCGGGGCGGAGGAGGAATGGGGTAAGGGGGAAGGGGGGTCTTGGGTTTCAGGTAAGGAACGCACCGTGTCCCCCTTTTCTCTTTGCTGAGCTGTCTCTGTCCCCCACCACTCTCTATCTCTCCCACCACTCTCCATCTCTCTCCCTCTTCCTCCCTCTCTTTCTCCCTCTCTCTCTCTCTCTCTCTCTCTCTCGCTGTCTCGCTCTCTCTCTATTCCTGTCCAACCTGAAGCTTCACTGATCAGTAAAACAGACGTGGCACTAGAGTGCTAACATCTCTCTATCTCTCTGGGATTGATGCAATTTTTATTTGAGGTACTTAGTGTGGAGTGCTAGATTCCTGTAGGGCCCTGTTTTTCAGGTTATTTCGGGGGCCACGTGATCATCTGCAAACAAATCTGGCTGGGGCAGCCTAAGGTCGAATACAGAGCCCCCTAAAGGTTACATGGGGAACATAATATGTGGCTGCCCTGTTTTTCTTACTTGCTCACGAGCTCAGAAGTACTGTTTGCTTACAGTGAATGTTATAGGCTACACATGTATAATATGTTTATAAATTCTTTCTGTGTAAAAAAACTGAAAATTGTATATTTTTGAGGTTTCATTCTAATTTGATTCCAACAAACACATTGCACATTTCTCCAGCCACAATTCCAATAGATCAATAGAAACTGAACGAGAGTAATAGATTTCCCTTTAAAACACACACATTCCAATTAAGACCGACGGTCAAAGAGACAGTTGACATTTTCGGAGCAACTGTTGGGTGCATCACTGGCTAAATATAAACATCAGGGGCTGTGCCATTGATTATTTCCGACAATCTTTGGGAGAGGAAGAAATAAGACCGGCGGCTGTTAAAAAGATAAATTATATCCAACTGGGTTTCATCTGAGAAAGGCCAGGGTCCTTTCTCTCAGTCCACATTTGCGCTTCCAGTAGTATTAACATTTAAAAGTAAGCTGTATAAATGACCTACTCCGATATATCACGGAGGGAAACTTGAATCCGAGCCTGTTACCGGAGATCTACTGGCGGCTGTATTTTTCGAGCGTCAACTGATGTTCCGTAAGACTTAGCCAGGGTCTTACATAGCGTAGCACCCCCTCCTCCCCCCTCCCCGCTCCTCCTCAACCCCGCCTCGCCCATCTCCACTACCCCTCTTCGACCTGACCTTTCCGTCAACAGCCGGTGAGCTTTTAGATGCGAGGTATTCCTTTGAGAGTGTTAAACGCAACAGATTAAGATGCACCACAAACACTCCAAGGCTAGCATTAGCCCACTTCTCTGATTAGTGTGGCCGTGCTGACACACTCGATACCCCCAGAGTGGGGCTATGTAACCGCGGTAGGAGCGTCAAAGCACGCTTACATGGAGGAACAGATTCCTTCAGTTGAACACTCCTCAGGCTGGAAGTCAGAGCCCAATGGAAGACATGGACCAAGCCTCTAAACCCCGCGCACACACACACACACACACACACACACACACACACACACACACACACACACACACACACACACCAATATATCTGACCACTTGTGGTGGAGGGGTTTGGGCAGGGGGGTGACATACGGACAGAAAGGACAGCAGCTAGTGCAGCTATTTCAAATGCTTGTGTTTCACAATTTATTTTCCTACTCAGATGTAAAATGAGAACCGCTAGAGAGTGAAATGTTGTCGCAGATGCGTTGATTGATTGATAGATAGATAAATTGTGTAATGGTAATGTTACCATTTAGGAGTGTTTAAGTGTGTTACTGTAAGAAGCAACACATAAGTCTAACCTTTAGCTGTCCAGTGAAAGCTGATCCTCAAACTGGGGATTTGATTTGATGACAGAACACGCGCACACACACACATGCATACGAACACAAACACACACACACACACACACACACACACACACATACAAACACACACACACAAACACACAGACACACACAGCGTACTAATGCCTGTTTTTGAAAGCGCTGTTGTAACATATACCGCACGTGAGTCTCCTCAGCCACCTCAGTAACAGGAAACGGTAAGTATGATCCATCTGAGATCCTTCCTGTTGTGCAGATGTCACAGGGTGTCACACAATTCTCCCCATGCTCACCACGGTGTTCCCAGTACAAATTGCTTACTGGAACTAATGCCATTCCTTAAAGTGGTGAGGGAACATGCTCTGGACTGAAGTTAGTTTATGTCCGGTCAGCTCTCTCTCCATTCATGAACACACACACATGCTCGGCTTGGTCACCTGCCCCACCCGGTAACACACACACTTTCTCCCTTTGACTTGTTCTCTCTGTTCTCACAGTCACACGGGCGCACACACACATAAACACAGACTGACACACATTCGTTATCATAAAACAGCCTAGCTTGGCAGGTTGTGTGGCAGCAGCTAGTCTCTTTCTACCATATAAGAGCTGAGCGAGTGTTCCTCAGCTGTTCGCCACAATTAACCCACTCTCCCACACACACACACACACACACACACACACACACACACACACACACACACACACACACACACACACACACACACACACACACACACACACACACACACACACACACAATCCTCTTTTCCCTAACACCTAACCCTAACCCACAATCTAACCTTAATCTTAATGTTAACGTTAACCCCTAACCCTGAACCTATTCTAACCCTAACTCCTAACCCAAAACCTAAATCTAACCCTAATTATAACCCTAACCATAAGCATAACCCTTCAGCCTGAAACAGCCTTTTTCCTTGTTGGGACCGGCAAAATTATAGTAAAACTAAACACACACACAATGACCCTTCACTCTCTCCACTACTGCCCTTTCACTGTCAGCTCACACATTGCAACCTAATATGTGTGTGGTGTACGGTCACACACACAGTGTATGTGTAAGTGCCACTGAGTACAGCAGTTCTTAGCGAAAGCTTTATATTAATATTTAAGGAACGAATGTATCACAATTTAGAAAACGTATTGCTATTTTGCTTTCATATTGTGCCTTACGCATTCAAATGTATATGCTTTAGTTACTCAACTTATTATAATATGATCAAATAAACCCAGATAGGCTAGAGAGACAGTGCTGATTTGTCCCTTTAAAGTTTAAACTGATGGCCAGACAGAGAAGAGCCTCTCTCTCAGTAGGTCATCCTGTGTAATAGAACATCTCAACCTTGGCTCTTAAGTCTGGTGCCTCCACAAAAAAAAACACTCCATCGGCGGGGGCCAAAACTCTGATGGAGAAAGAAAAATCAGTCAGCTCGCAGTTCCACTCGCTCTCCCAAACGAAAAAGAGTTTACTGTGAAGATTGAACTACATGAGACAAGGTGTAACACGAAATCAATCTAAGCGGCATCTTCCCCTGCCGTTAGGGAAACTTTTGGTCTCTGAGCTGCAGTAATCTCTATCAGTCCCCCATAGCAGTTTACCTCTACTCTACTACCTTCACTCAACTGCCCCCCATGGACTTGTTGGAAAAGAGGAATTTCTTCTCAGTGATTAACTTCTCTAAATAAAGGTTGAATAAAATCTAAAGAACAAAGAGTGGCATAAAAAATTACACACACACACAGTAGTGTAACACAAAGGGTTAACAACCCAAACTCACTCAATCACCATTTCCAAAGTGATCTGATAGAGATATTACCTAAATGGCTGTACAAGCTGGGGCTGCTAACTAAATGCTAATATGTGTCAGAGCCTGGTGTTGGATTTATGAGCTACCATCTGGCTCCTAAAGCATACAGTACAATGTTAGCTTACAATGTTAGCTTTGATCAGGACCTCCCTGTTCATTCCCCCCAATCACTCATCCCCCTATACAGGGAGGAATTAGCTGTGAGTTCCGTTTAGCCTAATCATGTTTTTCACTGTAGCTCCATACTCATTTGAATAGGACTGTAATTCATTTACATTCCGGTAGTACTGAATATGTATGTTAACACATACATGATTGTACAATTAGAAACAACAGTCGTTATTTGATTCATAATATGTCGACTGTTGCCCGGAAATTAGAGCTTTATTGACGAAAGTTGGAAGAGAGGCATCTGGATGAAATTTCAATTTTCATAATATGCACATAAACTTTACATTTACATTAGCAATGAAATGTCCCATGCCAAGAGAGGGTTCGGGTGACGTTCTTGCTTCGCAGCTCAAATGTACCGTAAATATCACAGTAGCCACTAGCCATTAAGCAAGGAAACTATTCATCTAGCTAGGCCCACACACATTCATTTAGCTGCAAGACAATAACAAAGCCAAAGTGGCACAGCTGCTAGCTAGCTAACAACATTTGCTTCATCATGTAACTTCAGCATAACAAAAATGAACGTTTACCCATCTCATATGAATATGAAAGTACAGTAACGTTATCATACAGTGTCATTCATATTATACAGAGCTAATTAGCAAGCTAACAAAATGTCTGCATCCTCCTCATATACTAAACTGCTAGCTAAGTTCAGCTAGCTAGTTAGAAGAAGGCTAACATCAGCCAACATTAGCTGAACCATAGCTAGATTGCTTTTTGTCCTACATTAACAAACCAAGCTTTCATCAATATCATGCAAATCATCACATTAAAAAAAAGCAAATAGTGACTGAAAAAGTTATTAATTCACTGCGGAGTTGCTGCTTGTGTTCCTGCTCACTTTTGCATTGAAACAAATGACCGTGTTCTGAGATTCCCTTGGCGTCAATTTCAGTGTAACCAACTTTTACTGTAATTTCAGGTAAAAACTCAATAAAACATATCATTACAATGTCTACACATTTCAGCTGTTTCAAAAACATTGCTGTTGGAGTGCTGGGCCCAACAAGACAATTCTGTTTACACTGCCCTGCTTGGAGGGTGGCAACTATCAGGTGAGTGTCGTGCGCGACCTTCGGAGGTAGCGGTCAAGATGTGACAAGTTTGCAAGTTTACAATTACTTACATATTGTAATATGTTAAAGAGCAGTGAAGTCAAATTTAGATTTTTTTTAATGATGTTTCCACAGTATTAGGTAATACCCTTTTTGTGTAAGAGTAAAAATCTGAAATTTCAGCCTGTTAAGGTGGGATGGAGTATTTGTCCCAGATCATGACATCACAATCTGATCTGATTATTCTGGCCAATGACCAGTCATCTTTTGTTTGCATACATATCTTCCTACTTTGAAAGGGTAAGCTGGGTAGGCTCTAGAGTCTAGACAATCCTATCCTCCAATCAGGGCTGTGTATGTAAATATATATTTAAATGTATATCAACACACCTACACGATCAGTCTGAGCAATTCAATGGCAAAAGGAGGCTCAGGGAAATAAATGAAAAACAATATATTTTCAGTTATTTTCATGAAATAAGCACACACAGTGATTTATGAGACATACAGTACAGTGATGATAATATATATATATATATATATATATATATATATATATATATATATATATATATATATATATATATATATATATATATATATATATATATATATACACATAGTACCAGTCAACAGTTTTGACACACCTATTGATTCAAGGGTTTTTCTTTATTTGTACTATTTTCTACATTGTAGAATAATAGTGAAGACATCAAAACTATGAAATAACACATTTGGAATCATGTAGTAACCAAAAAAGTGTTAAACAAATTAAAATATATTTTATATTTAAGATTCTTCAAATTAGCCACCCTTTGCCTTGATGACAGCTTTGCACATTCTTGGCATTCTCTCAACCAGCTTCATGAGGTAGTCAAATGGAATGCATTCAAATTAAGAGGTGTGCCTTGTTAAAAGTTAATATGTGGAATTTCTTTCCTTCTTAATGCATTCGAGCCAATCAGTTGTGTTGTGACAAGGTAGGGGTGGTATACAGAAGATGCCACTATTTGGTAAAAGACCAAGTCCATATTATGACAAGAACAGCTACAATAAGCAAAGAGAAACGACAGTCCATCATTACTTTAACCTTTTCACATTTACCAACAAACGGGTGTGATTATTCTACAGTGGTCCCTGCAGCGTACACTCAAACTGGTGTGATTAGAACGCTTATTTAGAACGTCCAGTTTCGATTGACGCAACAATCAGCATTTGAGCTGGCCACACTGTTTTTTCACAGAATTTTTTTGCACAAACACAGTCCTTACAAAGTTTTGTCCAGAATGTGACCAGTTTATTTTTGGATGCAATGTTCAGACATTCAAAGAAGTAGCTACAGCATAACACAATCATCCAAACCGGAAAATGTAGGCTACATTTGCCCTAGCTAACTGAGGAAAGATTGACATAACACAAGCGGTCCTATTTATAATTAATCACATCACGGGTGAGCTCACTATTGATCAAAATAATTGAGTAAAACACTTTCTAGAAATCTAAAGTAATCCAATGATGGTAGTCACCATGTTTGTTTTTTCACCTCAACCAAAGATAATAAGAGGAGACAAGATGAGTTTGGTCTGTTTATAGTATGCATGTTGAAGGGGGTGTGTCATCTACGATAATTCACTTCCTTTCATTCACTTCCGGAAGTTTACCTGAAAGATGAGTGAACCATTCCTTCACCTCATTATAACATTTCTGGTCTGACAGATGTTTACATGACACCCAGAATACATTGTATAATGTCAACAAACATAGCGCCACACATACACATAGCTGGCAAATAGCTTAGCATTAGCTCATTATAATCAGTACAACCTTTACAGAGTTTACACACATCATAGGTGTCCATTACAATCTATGCAATAATCGGAATGCATTATTTGTCAGCAGTAATTGAAAACGTGAATAAAACTGTAAATACATTATGCTCTATACATACATACATACATACATACATACATACATACATACATACATACATACATACATACATACATACATACATACATACATACTGTATGAGCCTACAGTAGAAATGACAACACGATATACAGAAAATAAGGAACTTACTTTTATAGTAACGCACACATGTCCAAAGTTATTATTTGTGAGGAAAACAACAAGGAAAGCAACGTGAGCGCCAGCATGAAAATGTTCCAATTCGTGCAAGACTGCACAAATATCTGCATACTTGATCTGTGCAAACATTGGTGAAGTGTTTGGGCTCTCCTCGAAGAGAGAAGTGAAGAGAGAAGTTTGTCCGGCTCAGTAAAGCCTCCAACATAAATTGTGTGCAACGCTGAAATGGACTACTTCCACGTGAATTAATGAGGAGGCGGAAACACACCTCAATTCAAACTGTTGTTAGAAAATACAACTTGTTAGAAAATAATTAGAAATTGACAAGTTGAAACATAGCCTATAGATAATTAGCAGGCAGTGCGTGTTAACTGTCTTGTTGCGTAATAATCACATTTTCTGACATCTTACCTGGGCCAAGAAAAATGAGCAATGGACAATAGACCGGTGAAAATCTGTCCTTTTTAGATTTTTGGTTCCAATCGCCGTGTCTTAGTGAGACGCAGAGTAGGTGAACGGATGATCTCCACATGTGTGGTTCCCACCGTGAAGCATGAAGGAGGAGGTGTGATGGTGTGGGGGTGCTTTGCTGGTGACACTGTAGGTGATTTATTTAGAATTCAAGGCGCACTTAACCAGCATGGCTACCACAGCATTCTGCAGCGATACGCCATCCCATCTGGTTTGCGCTTAGTGGGACTATCATTTGTTTTTCAACAGGACAATGACCTAATACACCTCCAGGCTGTGTAAGGGCTATTTGACCAAGAAGGAGAGTGATGGAGTGCTGCATCAGAAGACCTGGCCTCCACAATCACCCGACATCAACCTAATATAGATGTTTGGGATGAGTTGGACCACAGAGCGAAGGAAAAGCAACCAACAAGTGCTCAGCGTATGTGGGAACTCCTTCAAGACTGTTGGAAAAGCATTCCAGGTGAAGCTGGTTGAGAGAATGCCAAGAGTGTGCAAAGCTGTCATCAAGGCATAGGGTGGCTACTTTGAAGAAAATATATTTGATTTGTTTAACCGTTTTTTGGTTACTACATGATTCCATATGTGTTATTTCATAGTTTTGATGTCTTCGCTATTATTCTACAATGTAGAAAATAGTCAAAATAAAGAAAAACCCTTGAATGAGTAGGTGTGTCCAAACTTTTGACTGGTACAGTATATATATATATATATATGGTGTGCAATAATAATAATACAATAAATATATGGTGTGTAATAATAATGCAATGGTCACACATAACATGATATAAAACACTACAACATTTGGCCAGTGGATAACGTGATGTCTTGAAGACATTAGTATTTTTAAGCTATCCTAAGACTTATTTAAGGTGTCTACTGTCTAAATATAATTACTTGTTAACATTGAAAAAAGCCACATAATTATAAAACAACCAGTACTTGGTTGTAAAACGGATCAGCGAGAAAAAAATAGCTAATGTTGTTAAGAATTCCCTCCAATCCATCTGTCCAAACAAGTTTATTTTAGCATCCGTCTTCTTGGTTTTAGCTCCAGGTCTAACAGTAGTGTCTAAGACTGTTTGATGAAACTCTAAAGATTTCCCATTACATATCCTAAACCAGTCACAGGCTAATTGGTGTGTTAGAGTCAAATTTACAGCTACTCTCCTCTCCTTTATGTGTCTCTGCATCTGTAGCCCCACGCCTCCGGTCTCAGAATGGCTGTATGTTATGATCCTGTGTCAGCGAAATCAATCCTTATACATTTTAAAGTTCAGATTTTGATTTCATGACTCTACAGGGGAATGTCGCTAAAGCGAAAATAACTATTCTACCTTTTTTTTGTCTTTCATCCGCTGTTCTATTGATCGTTTCTCTCTCTCTCCCTCTTGCTCTCTCTCTCTCCCTTTCTCTCTCTCTTTCTCTCACTCCCCTGTGGGGGCCTCAGGGCCTGTTGCTTGCTGGCTAGCTAGCTCAGTGCCCTGAAGACATAGTTGAGTTAAATAATGCTAACTAGAGCCGGTGATCTGTCTAAATGTGTCTCTTCTCTGTTAACTAGGTCTGATAATGGTCATGTGGCAGCAGCAGCGGAGGTAGTAGTGGTGGTGGTGGAGGGGAGAGAGACAGAAAGGTCAGCTACAGGAAAGAGAGAAAGAGACACTCAGGAGAGAGGCTGATCTTATACTCTCTATTTTTGGGACGAGTTGAGCCAATGTTCACTTTTAATCCAATCTGCTAATTTATTTAGACTTCATGACCAGTGATATCAGCAGGATATTTGCTTCATTGATTCATATTGTCAATGTATTTGCCCTAGTGGACTCTATACCCTAAAACTAACATAATATATAAAGAAATTATAAAATTGTACAGTGCATAAATCATTCTTCTTGCTTGAGGCTAGACCAATAGAGCAAACATGCAAATACTTTGGTGTCTGTCAACAGCAAAAGATATTATAATAACGTTGACATTGAGGAGTTTTGAACATCAGTCACCGGCTTCATTAATACGTGCATTGACGACATCATCCACACAGTGACCGTACATACATATCACAACCAGAAGCCATGGATTGCAGGCAACATCCGCACTGAGCTAAAGGCTAGAGCTGGAGTGGGACACTAATCCAGACACTTATAAGAAATCCCGCTACGACCTCCGACGAGACAACAAACAGGCAAAGCGTCAATACAGGACTAAGATTGAATCCTACTACGCTGACTCTGAGGCTAGTCGGCTGTGGCAGGGCTTGCAAATTATCATGGACTACAAAGGGAAACCCATGCAGCCACGTGCTGCCCAGTGACGCAAGCCTGCCAGATGATCGAAATGCCTTCTGCGCTCGCTTCGAGACAAGCAACACTGTACCATACATGAGAGCCCCAGCAGTTCCGGACGACAGTTTTATCTCACTCGTTGTATCCGATGTGAGGTAAACCTTTTAACAGGTTAACAAGGCAGCATGCGCTGACCAGCTGGCAGGTGTCTTCACTGACATTTACATCCTCTCCCTGACCCAGTCTGTAATACCTACATGCTTTAAGCAGACCACCATTGTCCCTGTGCCCAAGAACGCCAAGCAAACCAGTTTAAATTACTATTGCCCCGTAGCACTCACATCTGTAGCCATGAAATGCTTTGAAAGGCTAGTCATGGCTCATATCAACACCATCACCAACACCATCAGACACCCTGGACCCACTCCAATTCGTATACCGCCCCAACAGATCCACAGATGACGTAATCTCTATTGCATTCCCCAATGCCTTCCCCCACCTGGACAAGAGGAAAACCTGTTGGTCTTTCCACCCCAAAAGCGCAAAAAATTGAATTTTGACACCCACCATCTCAGATTGCACTGAAATAGTTTATAGGATTCATGTAATATTTAATAAATATAGTACCTAACATCCGATTTGGACTTTTTTCTAACAATGAGTTAGACATGAGGAGTCCAAAGAAATTGTAAAAAGCCACCCACAGACCCCCCACAACACACACCAATCCCACCCCAACAACATGTAGAAAGTGTATTGTATATGGTAGGCCTGATCACAGACAACAATGAGACAGCCTACAGGAAGAAGGTCAGTGACTTGGCAGTGTGGTGCCAGGACAACAACCTCTCCCTCAATGTCAGCAAGACAAAGTAGCTGATCGTGCACTACAGAAAATGGAGGGCCAGGCTTGCCCCCATCCACATTGATGGGGCTGTAGTGGAGCTGGTCGAGAGCTTCCAGTTCCTCGATTTCCACATCACTAAGGAATTAACATGGTCCACACACACCAACACAGTCTTGAAGAAGGTACGACAAAACCTCTTCCCCCTCAGGCGGCTGAAAAGATTTGGCATGGACCCCCAGATCCTCAAAAAGTTATACAGCTGCACCATTGAGAACATCTTGACTGGCTGCGTCACCGCTTGGTATGGCAACTGCTTGGAATGTCAACTGCTTGGCATCCAACAGCAAGGCACTTCAGGGGGAAAAGTGTATGGCTCAGTACATTACTGGGGCCGAGCTCCCTACTTTCCAGGATCTCTATACCAGGCGGTGTCAAAGGAAGGCCCTAAGAATTATAGAAGACTCCAGCCACCAAAGTCATAGACTGTTCTCTCTGCTACCGCACGGCAAGTGGTACCGATGCTGAAGTCTGGAACCAACAGGACCCTGAACAGCTTCTACCCCCAAGCCATAAGACTGCTAAATAGTTCATCTGTAACGACCGTCGCAGTGAGGGGACCAAGATGCAGCATGGCACGTGTTCATGATATTTATTAAACAGAACACTTAAACAAAATAATAAACGAAAGCGCACAGTTCCACAAAACACAGCTGGAAAAAGGTTGCCTAAGTATGGTTCCCAATCAGAGACAACAATAGACAGCTGCCTCTGATTGGAAACATACCTGGCCAAAACATAGAAATATAAATACATAGAATGCCCACCCCATATCACACCCCGACCTAACTAAACAGAGAAAAACGGCTCTCTCAGGTCAGGGCGTGACAGTACCCCCACCAAAGGTGCGGACTCCCGGCTGCAAACATGAACCTATAGGGGAGGGTCCGGGCGGGCATCTATAATTGGCGGCGACTCTGGTTCGGGGCGTAGCCCCCACACCGCCCGCTGATCCCCCCGCTTCTGTGTCACCGGAGGAACCAGACCATGGATCATCGCCGGAGGCTCTGAACTGCTGACCGCCGCTGAAGACTCTGAACTGCCGACCACCGCTGAAGACTCTGAACTGCCGACCGCCGCTGAAGACTCTGGGCTGCGGGCCGCCACTGAAGACTCCGGGCTGCGGACCGCCGCTGAAGACTCCGGGCTGCGGGCCGCCGCTGAAGACTCCGGGCTGCGGGCCGTCGCTGAAGGCTCCGGACTGGGGAGCGTCGCTGGAGGCTCCGGACTGGAGAGCGTCGCTGGAGGCTCCGGACTGGGGAGCGTCGCTGGAGGCTCCGGACTGGGGAGCGTCGCTGGAGGCTCTGGACTGGGGAGCGTCGCTGGAGAGGGGGAGCGTCATCCCTACAGGCACCGGGCCATGGATTATCACTGGAGGCTCCGGGCCATGGATCATCTCTACAGGCTCCGGGCCTTGGATCATCCCTACAGGCTCCTTGCCATGGATTATCCCTACAGGCTCTGGGCCATGGATTATCACTGGAGGCTTCGTGCCATGGATCATCCCTACAGGCTCCGGGCCATGGATCATCTCTACAGGCTTCTTGCCATGGATTATCCCTACAGGCTCCGGGCCATGGATCATCTCTACAGGCTTCTTGCCATGGATTATCCCTACAGGTTCCGGGCCATGGATCATCACTGGAGGCTTCGGACCATGGATCATCACTGGAGACTTCTCTTGTGGAGCTGGAACGGGTCTCACCGGACTGAGGAGACGTACTGACAGCCTGGTACGTGGAGCAGGCACAGGACGCACTGGGCTGTGGAGGTGCACTGGTGGGAGAGTGCGAGAAGCAGGCACATGCTCACCACAATAAGCACGGGGAATTGGCTCAGGTCTCAACCCTGACTCCGCCAATCTTCCCAATTTTTTGTGGGGGGGGGCTGCCTCTCGTGCTTCCTTCCTTGCCTCCCCGGCAGGCTTCTATATCTGTCCAATACTTGCCCCCAAGCCCAGTCTATTCTCTCCTCCCACTCTTCCATAGAGCAGGAATCCATCTCCTCCTGGGCACGCTACTTGATCCAGTTGTGGTGGGTAGTTCTGTAACGACCATCGCAATGAGGGGACCAAGATGCAGCGTGGCACATGTTCATGAAATGTATTAAACAGAACACATAAACAAAATAATAAACAATGGAAACGAAAGCGCACAGTTTTGTCAGGTAAAACACAAAACAACTACCCACAAAACACAGGTGGAAAAAGGCTGCCTAAGTATGGTTCCCAATCAGAGACAACGATAGACAGCTGCCTCTGATTGGAAACCAGACCTGGCCAAAACATAGAAATATAAATACATAGAATTCCCACCCCATATCACACCCCGACCTAACTAAACAGAGAAAAACATCTCTCTCAGGTCAGGGTGTGACATCATCAAATAGCTAGCCAGACTATCTGCATTGACCCCCTTTTGCGCTAACTCTTTTGACTAATCACATACACTGCTGCTACTGCTTATTATCTATCATTTACATTTTTGTCCTTTAGCAGACGCTCTTACCCAGAGCAACTTACAGGTGCAATTAGGGTTAAGTGCCTGGCCCAACGCTCTTAACCGCTTTTGTATTTTTTTCTCTGCATTGTTAGGAAGGGCCTGTATGTAAGAATTTCAGTGTTAGTCTACACCTGTTGTTTATGACGCATGTGACAAATAAAATGTGATTTTGATTTGATAAGGGACGATTTCCACCCTGACCTGCAATATTGTATTCTGCCAGTGTAGCGATTGCATAATTGGAATTCATGTGGCGGAGAAGTAGTATAGCAGAGGGATGGAGTGAAAGGTCTTGATAATGAAGAGAGGATACATATGAAGTATCTTGACGATGACACCACCCCTGTCTGGTAGGACGACTTCCAATGCAATTGCTCATAATTTGCCATTATCTTGAATATATATATGTGTGTGTGTGTGTGTGTGTGTGTGTGTGTGTGTGTGTGTGTGTGTGTGTGTGTGCGTGCGTGCGTGCGTGCGTGCGTGCGTGTGTTTCTATGATTGCCGCCCCGGTGAAAAGGGGTTCTGAATTCAATCAGCCAGTGACAAGGTTAGGGAGCACAGCACACGCCACCCTGTGCTCCATCAGAGTCTGCCTGTCTGTCACTGGGGATTCACTCTGGGGGGAGATGGGGGAGAGGTAGAAAGCAGTGGGGATTGAGACTCGGGAAGAGCAGTGTCTCAATGTCCCCCCGTTTCATACATCACACCAGGGCCAGGGCCAGGGCTGCATGGAGATACATGCACAGTCACACAGAGATACACAGAGATAGACAGAGATAGACACAGACGGGGTGCAACTTTTACCGGGGGGACATGACCCCCCACATTCTGAAATTGCATTTTTGTCCCCCCCAGTTTTATCATTGTGATACAAAAATAGGCAACGGTGTGCTTTAGGACCATGCGGACGCCTCAGAGCGGTCAGGTAGGCTGTTTGGGGGTTTCAGAGCATGCATACAGAGGCAGCTGTTGTCTGTGTGGGTTTTGCTTTTTCTCCGAGTTGTAAAAGCAAGCAGAGCAGAAACTGGCCGCTCTTTATTTGACTTATGTAGTTGGCAAGGTAACTGCTCTTTGATTTAACTGAAAAAAAGTATTTATTCCCAGTGGAGTCGAATAGTGTAACTGACATGTAACGAATGTTTCATTCCCTCTCGACTGAAGCTCTGTTTGAAGTGAATGAACTAGCTAGCTAGCTACCTAGTAGCTACTACAGCCAGTTCAGCTCTAGCCTCTAGCTATCTGTCAGGTAGCAGTATCTAACAGCTGTTGTGTGTATTGAAATGTTTTGTAGCCTTTGTTTTGTCCCGTTTCAACAGAAGTACCTTAACTTCACTCGTTTTTGCCAGTTGATGTACCATAGAGCTAGCCAAAAGTTGACCAACGTTAGATATTATTTTTGCCTCATTCACAGTCAGTATAGCAATGTAACGTTATTGATCTTTCAGTTTCCCTAGCTAATTCCCTACTTTTCACACTGACATTGTATAAACAGCTCTACAGGCTTCACTGTCATGGTAAACAGTCCGTGAACAACACTATGCTCATCATGTCTTAGCAGGATCAGATGGTGACAGGTGTCCCAGCTGGGTCAGACAGCCAGGGAAGACCAGTCTACGGAGCTCAGGTGAATTTTGCAGTATATTATAACAATCAGTTAATGGATACAACGTTCCATCTTAGTTGATGGTTAGGCTACAGTCTGCGATCTGGAGATAATGGTCATTTCAATTATTGAGCCATTGATTCTATTCTTAGATAATATATAAATGTACACCAAGGTAATTATTTGTCATGCCTCATCTGAGCAGGATCAGAAGGTGACAGGGGTCTCAGCAGGGTCAGGCAGCCAGGGAAGACCAGTCTGTGATGGATCTGAGGTGAACTTTTGCAGATGCAACACTTTATTCTCTTTGTGCAGCAAACACTGGACAAGCCAGGAGCTTCAAAGATTGAAACTATTTTAAGGCAGTCGGACAAACCTCTGAAGTTGATTTCCAAACTGTATCAAGGGTTGATAGAGGATTTTACCGACGACACAAAACATGTAATACGAAAAATGTGAGGAAGACTTGGGAGACACTGATGATGATGATGAATGGGTACAGATATGTTTGAATACCCAGCCATTTTCATATAATCTCAGACATAAATTATTGCAGTTTAAGACCATTCATAGAAGTGCTATATGCCAGTGAAACTGAATATCATGCACTCAGATATGTAATTTCTCTGCTGGAGGTGTAAAACACAAAAGGGGACATATTTCAAAATGTTATGCTCTTGTGAAGGCTGGCTGAATTCTGCCAAAGAGTATGTTCTTTTATCTCAGCATGTCTACAGATTTTCCCTGCTTCCCTGTTTATGTTTGCATGAAAATGTTGATACTGGAGACTGTTGTCAGAGGAAACCGTGTAACCCAGCATTTATAGCGGCTAAGAAATGCATTGCCATGAATTGGAAGGTTGGTTATCCTCCCACAATGTCACAAGTGATGGAACAAATGTCCAGTTATGTATCACTAGATTTGATTCAAATCAAATCAAATCAAAATGTATTGGTCACATACATATTTAGCAGATGTTATTGCGGGTGTAGCGAAATGCTTGTGTTCCTAGCTCCAACAGTGCAGTGGTATCTAACAATTCACAGCAATACACACAAATCTAAAAGTAAAATAATAGAATTAAGAAATATATAAATATTAGGACGAGCAATGTCAGAGTGGCATTGACTAAAAAACAGTAGAATAGAATACAGTATATACATATGAAATGAATAAAGCAGTATGTAAACATTATTAAAGTGACTAGTGTTCCATTATTAAAGTGACCAGTGATTTCATGTCTATGTACTGTATATAGGGCAGCAGCCTCTAACGTGCAGGGTTGAGAAATCGGGTGGAAGCCGGCTATTACAAGATTAAGGGTATACTGTGCAACTTTCATAAGGTCTGGATGCATTATATGGAATAATGTACGACAAAAGGAGTATTGAAAACATGCCCACGTCAGGGAAGATACCTATTTAGGCAATCTTTAGCTGCTGGGCTGCTCAGTCCTGGCCCTGGGGGTCTGCCATACTGTTGGTTGTCACTCTGGCCTTCACCTAACACACCTGAAACCAATAATGAATGTTTCACTAAGATCATAAAGCTGAGTGGGGTGTTTTGGGTTGTGGCGCTGCAGGGCGGTAGACCCTTAGGGGCAGGACGGGGCAATCCAGCTGTTTTGTGTGCAAGTAAAAATAGATCTACAGTACAATTAGGCTTATGATATGAATTACAATGCCCTCTGTAATTATTGGGACAGTGAAGAATGTTTTCTTCTTTTGATTTGAAATCAAACAATGGCTATGAAGTTACAGTGCAGATTGTCAGCTTTCATTTGACGGTATTTTCATTTACATCAATTACAGCAATTACAGCACTTTATGTAGATATGATATTTGTACAAAAAGTGCTGTAATTCCTGTTCACCCGATATGGATGAAAATACACTCGAATGAAAGCTGACAGTTTGTACTTCATAGCCATTGTTTGATTTCAAATCAAAAGAAGAAGAAAGTATTGGGACAAATTCACTTGTATGTGTATTAAAGTACTAAAAAGTTTCATATTTGGTCCCACAATCATCACACTCAATGACTACATCAAACGTGTGACTCTACAAATTTGTTGGATGCACTTGCTGTTTGTTTTGATGTGTTTCAGATTATTTTGTGCCCAATAGAAATGAATGGTAAATAATTAATGGTAAACAATACGGCTTGAGTTGTCATATTGTGCCAACAGGTAATTGAATTAGACTGAGATACATTAAAAGGAAGGATATAGTAAGATTGCATTGTATTGTGTCATTTTGGAATCATTTTTATTGTTAAAAGGAATATAATATGTTTCTAAACACTTCTACATTAATGTGGATGCTACCATGATTATGGAAATTCCTGAATTCATTGTGAGTAATGATGAGTGAGAAAGTTACAGACACACACATATCATACCCCCAAGACATGCTAACCTCTCACCGTTAAAATAACAGGGGAGGTTAGCATGTCTTGGGGGTATGATATGTGTGTGTCTGTAACTTTCTCACTCATCATTACTCACAATTAATTGAGGATTTTCCATAATCATGGTAGCATCCACATTAATGTAGAAGTGTTTAGAAACATATTATATTCTTATTAATAATAAAAATGATTCCAAAATGACACAATACAATGCAATCTCACTAATCATTATTAATGTCCACATTTATGTAGAAGTGTTTGGAAAATATAATATTCTTATTTACAATAAAAGGGTCATATTCGTTTGTGTAGAAATCCAGGAAATGAGCTTCACATGGACAAAAAATGTCTGAGGGAGGATCCCCAGACCTCCCACCAGGTTATGTCCCCCCACTTCTAAAACCAAAGTTGAGCCCCTGGACACAGAGATATCGTCATTTAAAGTTCATAGTCTCAAAGACAAAGGTGAAACTAACACAGCTCGAAAAATACACTCAATATCGACATCTGTACTATATTATTGAAATAAACAATAAGAAAATAACTGATAAATCTACTTTTTCTTTAGCTGAATCCACGCTTTCTTTAGTACAAGAATACACTATTGTTCCTTAAACTACAATTAAGAGTAATACCATTTACTGGCGCCCCACCTACGTTTACAGATTACCCCTGCTGGTTCTCTTACAACTTGTGTCAGGTAAACATTAAAGTGTTTAGGATTAGGCTTGGAGGATATAAGGGGCTAAACAGTAAACTAATGTTTTAGTGCTAACTGCCCACATAGTGGGTGGGACAAGGATGGCCTGACCCCAGTGCCCTCCCCACCAGTCTCCCTAACAGCTTTGGCCCCTGGGTCAGCTCAATTTCCCCACTGCTGAGTGGTCATTACGAGCCGAGGCTTTGACAAATGCCCACGGCCGCTCTGCTCAGCGCACCGCTCAGCGCAGCCCCACAGACCAGCTCCACACAGGGAGTTAGAATGGATAGACGGAGATAGAGAGAGCGAGAGAGAGAAAGAGAGAGAGGGAAGGAGAGATAGAGACTGCCTTGCACAAATGCCAAAGCACAGGAAGAGGGAAGGGAGAGAGAGACAAGGAGAGAGAGAGACAGTTAGCATCACCACCACCTCTAAAGCACAGTGAGAGAGGGAGAGAGAGAAGGAGAGAGAGAGGAGGAGAAAGCAAGATAGAGAGCAAGCCAGCCCCCCGAACACCCAGCCAGCTAGCCGCGGCACACCAGCACTAGGCCCCGGACCCCTGCATGCCTCCATCCGCATGCAGCCCCGGCGTTACCTAGCAACAGCACCTGAGTCCTCTCCTCTCTCATTCTCACTCAGAGAGCGAGGGAACGAGGGGAAGAGAGATTGAGGAGCCAGTGTGGGGAGAGGAGTAAAAACAAATCAGATGAGGATTGTTACAGACTGACCCGCTCTATCTATCCCTCTCTCTCTCTGTCTTGTTGCCCATATCAGCCGTGACCGTCTCCCCTGAGACAACGGTGATGAAAACCTCTGAATGCAATCATCTCACATTTTCCAAACACATTGAGCACCGAAGGGGCTAGTCTGAAGATGCAAAGCACTTGGTTTGGAGAGATTGTCTTAGTAACCATATATATGGTCTGCTTCCTAGCTCTTCCTCTCTACGTTTTACCCATACAAACAGAATGACTAGGACTTCTTGAATTTGAGATTCTATAGTAATTCTAATTTCACATTTTTTACCAGGTTAGCGTCTTTCGTCAGGAATCTTGTTCTGGAGGCAGGTCTGCAGAGTGGTCATTAGCTAGCATAGCTACAAAGTCATGAAATTTTAAACCTAACCCTAACCTTAACCACACTGCTAACCCTAATGCCTAACCCTAACCTTAAATTAAGACCAAAAAGCACATTTTGGTTTTTATACATTTTTACAATGTAACCAATTTGGACTTTGCAGCTGGCCTATCTAAGGGAAAATCACTCAGTTCTGCCTCAAGGACAATACTCATGATAATAAACATCAACCTGCTCTTTGCAGCTTTTATGATCTGCCTTGATCTTCCCGCTAAGTTTAAACCACCAAGTTGGCGACAGCGGGTAATTCGATGCCCTTAAAACACCTAAACTAGTTAACGTCGAACCAACACTGGCCGGATTCGATTTACTTTGATAAAATGATGGTTTAAAAAAGGCAATGTATAAAAAAGGCATGCATTTGTATGGTTGTGCGTAAGCAGCCAGAATCATTGCTTGAGCTGCCGTAGTGTGCCCAACGGGTAATGGAATTAGACCGAGATACATTAAAAGGAAGGATATAGTAAGATTGCATTAATGGAAAGGCTGGGTTGGTTGAGCGCTAGGTGCACATCAGGGAGAGTGGGGTGACACCATCCAGAGAGGGAGGATCTCTAGACTCCACAACAATGCCTCAGGGAACCTCAGAGTTAGGCTCTTACATTTGAGTCAATTAGCAGACACTCTTATCCACAGCAACTACTGTTAAGTGTCTTGCCCAAGGGCACATCAACAGAATGGGCCCTTTTCAGCTCTGTGGTTTGAACCAGGAACCTTTCGGTTCTTAGCCTAACACTCTTAACCACTAGGTTACCTACCACCCCAGCGTGTGTCACCCTGGCTGGGGAGAAGAGGCTGGGAGGCTGGGGGGAGGTAACTGTGCCTTTAGGACAATCACACTCCTGGGGCCCCACAGATGACGACAGTCACCATACCTAAAAAGGGAAAATGAACACAAGATGTAAACAACTAGAGTTAGAAGAAGAAAATAGAGGCTTCACCAAGCCGTTTCTGTGAAAAGCAGGGACTAAAAGGCTGTGCCACATCAGACTTCAGGGGCACCCGGAGAGGCCCTCCAGTCTGCCTGGTGCCACCCAGCCTAGTCTTGTCCTCTCCAGGTTTCAAAATGTCATGTTTTTACCTAAGAAGTGTAATAAAATAATTGTAATTGTGAGCAAGAGTCGGGGGCACTTGAGCCTTCCTGATGTAGATACTGTTGGTGTCTTTGTGTGTGTGTGTGTGTGTGTGTGTGTGTGCGCTCACGTGCCTGTGGTTGTGTGTGTGTGTGTGTGTGTGTGTGTGTGTGTGTGTGTGTGTGTGTGTGTGTGTGTGTGTGTGTGTGTGTGCGCGCTCACGTGCCTGTGGTTGTGTGTGTGTGTGTGTGCGTGTGTGTGTGTGTGTGTGTGTGTGTGTGTGTGTGTGTGTGTGTGTGTGTGTGTGTGTGTGTGTGTGTGTGTGTGTAAGAGAGAGAGACAGAGAGTCTGTAAGAGTGACACAGAGGAGGGGATTGAGGATTGATTTGGTGCAGCGAGATAAAGTACCCCCACACACCCCCAGCTGGTGCTCCATGACAAAGAGCTGCAGGTTCACTGAGTGTGTCTGGTAGAGCAAGGCACTGTGCCAGTGTATGATAACAGAGAGGTTCACACACATCCAAACATGGCACAAGAACTCGACAGAGTAATAATTAGCTAGAGAAATAACGAATAGCACCATTGTATCACTCATAGCTAAATTGTCAGTGAATTGTGTGAGGAGCAAATAGTGTATGACAAGTACCTATCTTCAGTGTCTTATCTGTGGTATAGCAAACCAGTATCACAGATTATTGGGAAATAGACATTAATTGCTTATTGAAATTTGTGACAGGCACACGGAAAAGTAAAATTTTTCATGTACAGTACACGATTTTGTACACAGTGCATTTCAATCACACATCATGACAGGTCGTTGCTTAAGACAAAAATGGTAGGCGGGGGATTGGTCAGTGGGGATTTGTCAGGGAGGATGGTTCGGAGTATAACGCAATTGTCTAGCAACCTGAAGGTTGCCTGTTTGAATCTCATCACGGACAACTTTAGCTAATTATCAATTCAATGTATTTATAAAGCTCTTTTTACATCAGCAGATGTCACAAATTGCTTATACTGAAACCCAGCCTAAAATGCCAAACAGCAAGCAATGCAGATGTAGAAGCATGGCGGATAGGAAAACTCCATAGAAAGGCAGGAACCTACTGTAGGAAGAAACCTAGAGAGGAACCGGGCTCTGAGAGGTGGCCAGTCCTCTTCTGACTGTGGCTGGTGAAGATTATAAGAGTACATGGCTGTTAAGGCCAGATCATTCTACAAGATGTTCTAACGTTCATAGATGACCAACAGAGTCAAATAATAATCACAGTGGTTTTAGAGAGCGCAACAGGTCAGCACCTCAGAAATAAATGTCAGTTGGCTTTTCATAGCCCAGCATTCAGAGGTCGAGGCAGCTGGTGCAGTAGAGAGGGAGAGAAAGAGGGAGAGACTTTGCAACTACTTAGTACTTTTTAGCTACTTTGCAACTACTTAGCATGTTAGCTAACCTTTCCCCTAACCCTAATCCTTTAACCGTATGCTACGTAGCTAAGTAGTTAAAGGGTTAAGGTTAGGGTTAACCTTAACCCTTTAACTACTTAGCTACGTAGCATGTTACCAAACCCTACCCTTAACCCCTAAACCTAACCTTAACCCTTAGCCTAGCTGACTTTAGCCACCCCAAAAATGTTACTTGTATAATGCGTTATGAAGAAAGAAAATCATGTAATAAACACAAAATGCGTTGTGATAGAAATTATGTAATTTTCCTTGTGCCTGTTATGAAGTAATTTGTGTCTAATCCTCAATAAGCTGTGATAGTGTGTTGGGTATAGGCCTATCCTCTCTTATTTCTCCTGTATCCTCTTTGTAGTTCTATGTCCACCCCGGGCTCATTATGAACATCGGACATAAATGCCCATAAATGGCAAACATGCCATGTAGGTTGTCCCTGCATTATCATTCCCAGTTTGTCTGTGCCATAACTCACATATCGGCTAAAACACCACAGGCACATCAGTGAGGACCTGCAATCAGAACAGCATCACCTGTAGGACAGGAAAGATATTACACAGATATGCAGTACTGTGGGCTGGTGAGAGAGAGAAAGAGAGAGCACTGAGAGAGAGAGAGAGAGAGAGAGAGAGAGAGAGAACTGAGAGAGAGAGAGAGAGAACTGAGAGAGAGAGAGAGAGAGAGAGAGAGAGAGAGAACTGAGAGAGAGAGAACTGAGAGAGAGAGAACTGAGAGAGAGAGAGAACTGAGAACTGAGAGAGAGAGAACTGAGAGAGAGAGAGAGAGAGAGAGAGAACTCAGAGAGAGAGAGAGAGAACTGAGAGAGTGAGTGGGTAGACAGACAGAGAAAAGGCATCACACAAGTGTCCCATTCATTTCTGAAAAAAACAAACAGAACTCACATGTGTACTAAAGGTGACACTATTTGCCCTGAGTCTTTTAACTTGGGACTTCAAAGATTCTCATATGTGTTTGAGGTTTTTTATGTTTGTGCCTGTTTGGCTTTGTGTCTGCACATTTGCTGATGTGTGTTTTAGTGTGTACACAACATACATGCTAATGGTTAATTCAAAATCCATTGAAATGCAGTGTGTTACTTATCCAGCCAAAAGTGCAACCTTTGCTTTACAGTAAGATAAAGCTGTGCAGAGGCGTCATGCACATACTGTACAGTAGTGGGCACAGGGGCACGTGCCCCCACAGAATATTATTTTCTTTATACATTTTTGCTGTTTGTTTGTTTTTTCTATGTAATACCACTAGCCACTTAGCAATTTTATGAAGTTGGCTTTTACTAGCCAACATAGGTTCCCAATCTCACAACCTCATATCTAGCTACCAATAAGCCATTTCAGACTATCAATTCAGTTAGAGTAGCTAGCTTGTATAATTATCTAAGCCGACATGCCTGCTGGCAAGGTTGGTAGAGTTTCAAAAGCAAGCAATAACTAAATGCACTGAATAAGACTCACTTTACTTTCAATCTTTTACCCAGATTTTAGCAGATATGCAGAGAAGCATATTTTGTTTCTTTAAAAAAGAAACACCAGTCAGGAGGATACAGAAAGCTCAAAAGAAATGCTAAGATATGCAGAAAATATACATATTTTTTTTACATCGAATTAAGCATAAGGATTATGGTTCTAGATTGCAGGAAAACACTGTTTTAGGTGTTTGAAAAATGCTAAATTCTCCAATTTATGGACGAGGCATAGCCCCCTTACGGACCACAACCCAGGCAACCTCACATACTTTTTGTCCCCTCAGATTCTTGGGGTGCATGACACCCCTGAAGCAGTGCTATCAGGTTAATGTGCCAACACATGCAGGGGAGGCATCGCAACCTGTATTACACTGCAGAGAGTGAGAAAGAGAAATAGAGAGAGGGAGAGGGGGAAAGAGAAAGGGAGAAGTAGAGAGAGAGAGAGAGCGAGAGAGAGAGAGAGAGCGAGAGAGAGAGAGAGAGAGGGAGAGGGGGAAAGAGAAAGGGAGAAGTAGAGAGAGAGAGATAGAGAGAGAGAGAGAGAGAGAGAGAGAGAGAGAGGTGGGGTTGAGAAGGAAGGATTGGCTGTGAAATATTGTGGAGTCTGCCAGTAGCTCCATGATGTATTGGGAATCACTCTGAAGCTAATTACTTTAAATTAACAGTAGAGTTTGGTGTGACAGTTCACCTAACTGTTTTTTCTGCCGATCCAGATGAACGGGTTGGGGGAGTCGTTGCAAACCCAGGATGCTGTTAACAATACGATTGTCGACGTATAGTGTCCTAATCAATTTCACCTCTCTTTCTCTCTCCATCTGTGTATGTATGCGTGTATGCATGCGTGTGCGTTTGTGTAACGAACAGGGTCAGTGAAATAGTTCTGGCCCAGCTGGTTTCAGGGTCACTGCATTGAACAGCACGACAGATTGTGTTTTAAGATTTGATTTGTTGATATCTTTGTTTATTATTCCCTCACATCTTTACTGTGTACTGTCCTCATCGCTGGTCATGCAGATGCTGAGCACAAACAGCCATGTCAGACTTCAATGAGTTAAATATAAGTATATGGTTGATAAATGTATGGGGGATAATTCAATATTCTGATTATAGACCTTCTGTTCAATCATAATTCAGCATCAACTGGCTATTGTATATTTATTGCAAGGGTGCAAATTTTACTGGGGACAGGGGGGTCATGTCCCCCCCACATTCTGAATATTTTTGTCCCCCCCCAGTTTTATCATTGCAATGTGATACAAACGGTGTGCTTCAGGAACATGTGGACACCACAGTGAGGGCTGACAGGCTGGGCAAAGCTTCTAGAAGGCTGGCTGGTCCAGCACTGGGAGAGTTGAGCAAAGTTCAGTGTGTATGTGTTGCACTCTTTCACCGAGTTGAAAAGCAAGCAGAGCAGAAACTAGCTACTATTTAGTTAACTGATGTAGCTTGCAAAGTAACTGCTGTTTAACTTAACAGAAAGAAAATATTGAGTGTTTATTGGCCACTTTAAAAAATGGATCACTAGTCACTTTAATAATGCCACTTTAATAATGTTTCCATGTCTTGTATTACTCATCTCATATGTATATACTGTATTTTATAGCATCTTCTATAGCATATTCTTATTCCATTCTTTTACCTAGATTTGTGTGTATTTGGTAGTTATTGTGGAATTGTTAGATTACATGTTAATTATTGCTGCACTGTCTGAACTAGATACATCTGCTAACCATGTGTACAGTGCCTTGCAAAAGTATTCACCCTCCATGGCGTTTTTCCTATTTTGTTACATTACAACCTGTAATTTAAATTGATATTTATTTGGATTTCATGTAATGGACTTACACAAAATAGTCCAAATTGGTGAAGTGAAATGAAAAAAATTACTTGTTTCAAAGAATTCAAAAAAATAAAAACGAAAAAGTGGTGCGTGCATATGTATTCACCCCCTTTGCTATGAAGCCCCTAAATAAGATCTGGTGCAACCAATTACCTTCAGAAGTCACAAAATTAGTTAGATTGCACACAGGTGGACTTTATTTAAATGTCATATGATCTGTCACATGATCTCAGTATATTTACACCTGTTCTGAAAGGCCCCAAAGTCTGCAACATCACTAAGCAAGGGGCACCACCAAGCAAATGGCACTCTGAAGACCAAGGAGCTCTCCAAACAGGTCAGTGACAAAGTTGTGGAGAAGTACAGATAAGGGTTAGGTTATAAAAAAATATCCGAAGCTTTGAACGTCCCACGGAAAACCATTAAATCCATTATTAAAAAATGGAAAGAATGAGGCACCACAACAAACCTGCCAAGAGAGGGCCACCCACCAAAACTCTCAGACCAGGAAAAGAGAGCATTAATCAGAGAGGCAACAAAGAGACCAACGATAACCCTGAAGGAGCTGCAAAGCTCCACAGTGGAGATTGGAGTATCTGTCCATAGGACCACTTTAAGCCATGCACTCCACAGAGCTGGGCTTTACAGAAGAGTGGCCAGAAAAAAGCAATTTCTTAAAGTAAAAAATAAGCAAACACATTTGGTGTTCGCCAAAAGGCATGTAGGAGACTTCCCAAACATATGGAAGAAGGCACTCTGGTCAGATAAAACAAAAATTTAGATTTTTGTCCATCAAGAAAAACACTATTTCTGGCGCAAACCCAACAACCCCCATTCACCCCGAGAACACCATCCCCACAGTGAAGCATAGTGGTGGCAGCATCATGCTGTGGGGATGTTGTTCATCGGCAGGGACTGGGAAACTGGTCAGAATTGAAAGAATGATGGATGGCGCTAGATACAGGGGAATTGCTGAAGGAAACCTGTTTCAGTCTTCCAGAGATTTGAGACTGGGATGGAGGTTCACCTTCCAGCAGGACAATGACCCTAAGCATACTGCTAAAGCAACACTCGAGTGGTTTAAGGGGAAACATTTAAATATCTTGGAATGGCCTAGTCAAAGCCCAGATCTCAATCCAATTGGTTGCTGTACACTAGCGGAACCCATCCTACTTGAAGGAGCTGGAGCAGTTTTGCCTTGAAGAATGGGCAAAAATCCCAGTGGCTAGATGTACCAAGCTTATAGAGACATACCCAAAGAGACTTGCAGCTGTAATTGCTGCAAAAGGTGGCTCTACAAAGTATTGCCTTTGGGAGGGGGGGGTCTTCATCGACCTGGCCAAGGCTTTTGACTCTGTCAATCACTGCATTCTTATTGGCAGACTCAACAGCCTTGGTTTCTCAAATGACTGCCTCGCCTGGTTCACCAACAACTTCTCAGATAGAGTTCAGTGTGTCAAATCGGAGGGCCTGTTGTCCGGACCTCTGGCAGTCTCTATGGGGGTGCCACAGGGTTCAATTCTAGGGCCGACTCTTTTCTCTGTACACATCAATGATGTCGCTCTTGCTGCTGGTGATTCTCTGATCCACCTCTACGCAGACGACACCATTCTGTATACACCTGGCCCTTCTTTGGACACTGTGCAAACAAACCTCCAAATGAGATTCATTGCCATACAACACTCCTTCCGTGGCCTCCAACTGCTCATAAATGCAAGTAAAACTAAATGCATGCTCTTCAACCAATTGCTGCCCGCACCCACACGCCCGTCTAGCATCACTACTCTGGACGGTTCTGACCTAGAATATGTGGACAACTACAAATACCTAGATGTCTGGTTAGACTGCAAACTCTCCTTCCAGACTCACATTAAGCATCTCCAATCCAAAATTAAATCTGGAATCGGCTTCCTATTTCGCATCAAAGCATCCTTCACTCATGCGGCCAAACATACCCTCGTAAAACTGACTATCCTACCGATCCTTGACTTCGGCGATGTCATTTACAAAATAGCCTCCAACACTCTACTCAACAAATTGGATGTAGTCTATCACAGTGCAATCCGTTTTGTCACCAAAGCCCCATATACTACCCACCACTGCGACCTTTATGCTCTCGTTGGCTGGCCCTCGCTTCATATTCATCGCCAAACCCACTGGCTCCAGGTCATCTACAAGTCTCTGCTAGGTAAAGCCCCACCTTATCTCAGCTCACTGGTCACAATAGCAGCACCCACCTGTAGCACGTGCTCCAGCAGGTATATTTCACTGGTCATCCCCAAAGCCAACTCCTCTTTGGCCACCTTTCCTTCCAGTTCTCTGCTGCAAATGACTGGAACGAATTGCAAAAATCACTGATGCTGGAGTCTTTTATCTCCCTCACTAACTTTAAGCATCAGCTGTCAGAGCAGCTTACCGATCATTGCACCTGTACACAGCACATCTGTAAATAGCCCACCCAACTACCTCATTTATTTTTTTGCTCATTTGCACCCCAGTATCTCTACTTGCAGATTCATCTTCTGCACATTTATCACTCCAGTGTTCAATTGCTAAATTGTAATTATTTCACAACTATGGCCTATTTTTTGCCTTACCTCCCTAATCTTACTACATTTGCACACACTGTATATAGATTTTTCTATTGTGTTATTGACTGTACGTTTGTTTATCCCATGTGTAACTGTGTTGTTTGTGTTGCACTACTTTGCTTTATCTTGGCCAGGTCGCAGTTGTAAATGAGAACTTGTTCTCAACTTGCCTACCTGGTTAAATAAAGGAGAAACAAACAAGAAAAAATATTTTGATCTTCATATTGTTAGGCATGTTGTGTAAATCAAATAATACAACTCCCCTAAAATCCATTTTAATTCCAGGTTGTAAGGCTACAAAATAGGAAAAATGCCAAGGGGGTTGAATACTTTTGCAAGCCGCTGTATGTGACCAATAAAATGTGATTTGATTGGATTTGATATATTTGCAGTGCTGAGCGAGTATTGTACCTGACATGTAACGTTAGCTAATGTTTAATCTCCTCTCGACTAAGGTAAATGGATAAGCTACCCTAGCTAGTAGCTACCACAGCCAGGTCAGTTATAGCCTCTAGTTATCTGTCAGATAGCGATATGAGCCATTATTTTTGCCTCATTCACACTAGACCTGAAACAAATGATGAAACCATCAGCCATACGATTGAATATTGATATTCTGACGTTTTTTCAGTGCAATGTGAATTGTATTAGTCAGTATGGCAATGTAACATTATGAATCTGTCAGTTTCCCTAGCTAATTCCCTACTTTTCACAGTGACACAGTAATAAACAGCTCTAACGTTGCAGGTTTCACTGTCATGGTGCACAGTAGAGGTCTGCACAGGACCAATTTCTTCATCCTGCTCCCACACCCGCTGGCTTTCTGTCTGACTCCCACTCGCTACTGCAAGAACTGGTCCCAAACTCAACCGCAGTCCTGTAATGTTATTTTAGGCTTATGTGACACAGCTCACTTGCCAGCCATGGTCCCAGCAATTTTGCACCCTATAGACAATATCAAATGTGCAAAAATAACTTAAGAAATAGGTTCAATTACCAGAGATTCTCACATGACCCTAATATTGTATTACTGGGCTATATCAGCCAATATGCTTGATGTAGTTTGAAGAGAGCAGAGTTGGCGAAACTTGCACGTTCTCTTGAGCTATTGTTATAGCCTATCTTTTAGGACTGGGAAGATTTTCAGATGGAGAAATATGGGTGACCAATATTTTGGCCTATTTCTAGGCAATGTAGTAAACTATAGTCTAATCATAGGCCTATTTAGGAAGTACATTTCCTTTCAAAGATAAGAGTCCTGTGCTTCTCTACATAGGCTATAGCCTACTCTATTTAACTGAGACCACATGCACACCTGACCTCACAGGTATGGCTACTGAACCGGAAACAGCAAGAATTATGACAGTGACACTTGCTACGTTTTGCATAGTCCTATAGGATATAGCCTACCTTTTAGGAGGACGATTTGCAGGCAGAGACAAATAAATGGGTAATCAATATTTATTGAAAATTAAAAGGCACAACGCTCGCTCACCCTAGTAGCCTAACCTATGGTCACCCTAGTAGCCTAACCTATGTTCACCATAGTAGCCTAACCTATGGTCACCATAGTAGCCTAACCTATGTTCACCATAGTAGCCTAACCTATGTTCACCATAGTAGCCTAACCTATGGTCACCCTAGTAGCCTAACCTATGTTCACCCTAGTAGCCTAACCTATGTTCACCCTAGTAGCCTAACCTATGTTCACCCTAGTAGCCTAACCTATGTTCACCCTAGTAGCCTAACCTATGTTCACCATAGTAGCCTAACCTATAGTCACCATAGTAGCCTAACCTATGTTCACCATAGTAGCCTAACCTATGTTCACCCTAGTAGCCTAACCTATGTTCACCATAGTAGCCTAACCTATGGTCACCCTAGTAGCCTAACCTATGGTCACCATAGTAGCCTAACCTATGTTCACCATAGTAGCCTAACCTATGTTCACCCTAGTAGCCTAACCTATGTTCACCATAGTAGCCTAACCTATGTTCACCATAGTAGCCTAACCTATGTTCACCCTAGTAGCCTAACCTATGTTCACCATAGTAGCCTAACCTATGTTCACCATAGTAGCCTAACCTATGTTCACCCTAGTAGCCTAACCTATGTTCACCATAGTAGCCTAACCTATAGTCACCATAGTAGCCTAACTTATGTTCACCATAGTAGCCTAACCTATGTTCACCATAGTAGCCTAACCTATGTTCACCCTAGTAGCCTAACCTATGTTCACCATAGTAGCCTAACCTATAGTCACCATAGTAGCCTAACTTATGTTCACCATAGTAGCCTAACCTATGTTCACCCTAGTAGCCTAACCTATGTTCACCCTAGTAGCCTAACCTATGTTCACCCTAGTAGCCTAACCTATGTTCACCCTAGTAGCCTAACCTATGTTCACCATAGTAGCCTAACCTATGTTCACCATAGTAGCCTAACCTATGTTCACCATAGTAGCCTAACCTATGTTCACCCTAGTAGCCTAACCTATGTTCACCCTAGTAGCCTAACCTATGTTCACCCTAGTAGCCTAACCTATGTTCACCATAGTAGCCTAACCTATAGTCACCATAGTAGCCTAACCTATGTTCACCATAGTAGCCTAACATATGGTCACCCTAGTAGCCTAACCTATGTTCACCCTAGTAGCCTAACCTATGTTCACCATAGTAGCCTAACCTATGTTCACCATAGTAGCCTAACCTATGTTCACCACAGTAGCCTAACCTATGTTCACCATAGTAGCCTAACCTATGTTCACCCCAGTAGCCTAACCTATGTTCACCATAGTAGCCTAACCTATGGTCACCATAGTAGCCTAACCTATGTTCACCATAGTAGCCTAACCTATGTTCACCATAGTAGCCTAACCTATGTTCACCATAGTAGCCTAACCTATGTGCATTTGTTGTGCCTTTTCAATGATAATTACATGTTTTGATTGTACTTTGACTCACGATGTTTAAACGCCCTCCACTTCTTTCCATTATCAATATTTATTTACAGACACTGTAGTAAACCTCAGTGTCATCATATTTAAGTTAATTTCATAATTATTTTTTTCATCATTTGATTCTCCGCCCATGTAGGCAGCCTACTTTATTTCAATGAGACCACACATACTAGGCGCACTTGAACTCTCACGCCCAACTAGGAGAGGTAGGCTACTGAAGTTGAAGCAGCGAATTCTGAGTGTGTGAGTAACGCAAAAGAAATGTGTGTTTTTAATACAATAGATAGGCTAACACACACAAAGCAGAAAGAGGACCGTTTCCAAATAACATCCAGACCGCGCCTCAATGAAACATCCAGACCGCGCCTCAATGAAACATCCAGACCGCGCCTCAATGATCTTTGTGATCTCTGTTCGGGACCCACAGGTCCCTCAGGCGTCCCGCGGGAATGCAGCCCTCTAGTGCAGTCAATACACAACACTATGCTCATCATTTCTTAGAAGGATCAGATGCGGGTCCCGGCACAATATCAGTGAATGATACAAAGTTCCATCTTGAATTGATGCGTAGACCTACAGTAGCTACAGGACATCAGTTTAAGCTTAAAGCTACAGTCTGGGATCTGGGAATAATGGTCATTTCAATTATTGAACCATTGATTCTGTTCTTAGATAATAGAATGTATAAATGTACACTAAGGTAATTCTTTGTCGTGCCTCATCTGAGCAGGATCAGAAGGTGACAGGGGTCTCCTCATGGTCAGGCTGCCAGGGAAGACCAGTCTGTGGAGGTGTGGTGATTTTTTGCAGATACAACATATTTTATATAGAGGATGTCTTAATAAAGCCAATCAAAAGCCTGTATTTTTTTTAAAAAGTTGTTCATTTGTTAGACTATTGGTTAAAGGTACAACACAATATTTATTATTGAATTAGCTTTGAGCTAGTTCAGTCTTAATAATCACTTAAACATATTTAATAATGATCTCTTACCTAGCTTGATGACTGTGGGAATGTTTGCTTACTTTTTTGTTTTAAATAGAGATGGCATATTGGATTGTGTAAAAATGCAGGTAATTAGCTTTTGATACCCCCAAATATTATGGGGGAGGACCCCCAGACCCACCGCCAGGTTATGTCTCCCCCACTTCTAAAACCAAACCCAGATTTTTTAAAAACATTTTGTACATATTTCTGTATGTGGATTTCCTAGGTTCAGTCATAGTATGTTCAGTAGTGGTCTGGTCTCTGTGGCTGTAATCCAGAGGTCTGCACTTCTTAACCAAACCCTCCCTGAGTAGATGAAGGTAGCTGGCCAGCCTTCCTCCCTCCAGGCCCCTCTAGATCCCCCTAGTCTATTTGTCCGGCTGAAGTACATTATCTCCACGCCGGCTAAAGAGAGCTCAAGGAGGATTTGTGGGTCTGCGGGAAGGACCAAGAAAAATGTTTTCTGATAAATTATTCACTATCTCACAATCCCTTTTGGGCAGAGTGTTGCATTGCGCCGCATGACACATTACACCCTCCCTCTTTCACTTTCTCTTTCTTCCTCTCTCATCCACTTCTCCCCTCTGCTACTTTTTTCTCTCTCTCTCCTTCTCGTCTTCCTCTATCTATCTCTCTCCCTTCCTCTGCCCCCCCCCCCCCTCTCTCCATCTCTTTTCTTTTTTGTATTCAGCTACACTGGGCCTTCAGCCTCCAGAGAGAGGAATAGTTTTCAGGCAAGCTGTCGCCGATAATGGCGGCAATTAATAACATGTCATAATCCTGCAGAGGTGTGTGTGCGTGTGAGGGGGTGGGTGGGTTGATTCTTATATCCTTGTGGGGACCTAAAATCCCCAAAAGTCCCCACAAGGATAGTAAAACAAGGAAAATTCTTAATCGTGGGGACATTTCCCACATCCCCCTGAGGACAAAAGGCTATTTTAAGCTTAGGGGTTAGGTTTAGGGTTACGGTTACACTTAGGGTTAGGTTTAGAATTAGGGTTAGGTTAATGGAAGGGTTTAGTGGTTAGGTTTAAGGTTAGGGTAGAGGTTAGGTTTAGGCTTATGGTTTGGTTTAAGGTTCTGCGTTAAAGTTAGGGTTAAGGTTAGGGAGATGGTTGGGCTTAGGCTTAAGATATTTTGAATCGATATACATTTTAGGTCCCCGCAAGGATAGAATAACATAACGTGTGTGTGTGTGTGTGTGTGTATGTATGTGTGTGTATGTGTGTGTATGTGTGTGTATGTGTGTGTATGTGTGTGTGTGTGTGTGTGTGTGTGTGTGTGTGTGTGTGTGTGTGTGTGTGTGTGTGTGTGTGTGTGTATACGTGTGTGTCTGTGGAGCAGATAGTGGCCATTCCAGTGGACTGATGGACGCAGCTGTTCTCCACATCTGAGCTCTAAGCATCTGACTGTCAGTCCACTGCCTCACATATCTGAGGCCCTCTCTGGCCTGCTCAGCCCCACTAGGCCCTCTCTGGCCTGCTCAGCCCCACTAGGCCCTCTCCCCAGGTGCACCGGTCCCTAACGGCCCGCAGGCATAGCCAGCCTATTGTACCGCACCTCGCCCCAATGCATACTGCATCAGGCAGGGGTGAGTCTGCGTACCGTTCAGTTGGAGACAACAACACACACACATAGACACACATGGACACATAAACACAGAAACATGGACACACACACACATTATGTAATACACTTTACAGGTTTTGTCAGTCACTTTGGCAATTTTTTCAATTGTCAGTGGTATATTTTCAAAACTCTAAACTTGTAATTGCCACCTTTAACTGTGTATTCATTGGGGTTTCTCACATATTTCACTCCTGAGTCATTCATGCAAAATCAACCAAAAATGACTAAATGGTGAGCCTATCATTATCTGATACATTGGTGACTGAACGAAATGTGCTCATGGTATTTCAGGGAAAAGGTTGATTTTGCACGAGTGACTCAGCCGTGAAGGATGTGTGAAACCCCAATGAATACACAATCAAAGCTTCTGATCATAAGATACGGGGGCATTACAAGTGCTATCAGTTTAGAGTTTTGCACATCTGAAAAATTTGCCAAAGTGATAGAAAAAAATTTAAGTGATTGTTAATTGTATTGGTAACAAACAACAAGAAAATCACATCAAAATTAAAGGGATTATTCCATTTTGAAAACAGATACTTAGATTGAATGTGTATCCAAATTGAACGAGTGACTTGGTGCAGTGAACAAGTATCTTTGTAAATGTATTTGTTTTACTCAGTCAGTTGAACATGTGCTTAGAGTTTTGAAACATGAGCCATTTTGATGATCTGGTTAGATTTTTGTGTTGTGAAAATGTTCCACATACTCAACTTGTATAAATTGTATCAAAGTGATTGAAAAAAAACTGCAATTATCAGCTCTAAATCCTGGCTCCAGCCAAAGCGAGGTACGTAGCCAGGGCATGCTAGTGTGCTCTGGCGTTTTTGTGGGATAAAACAACAACCTGACCATGAGAGGATGAACAGAGCAGAGGGAGAATCACAGAGCAGGGTGTAACACAACGCTAGAGTTGTCTCTCCTGAACATAAAGTTGACTCTGCTGGCCATGCCGTGCAGTTACAATGCTGACCCCACTAGTCTCGCATACTCTTGTAATACAGTACAGTAGGAGAGACCAATTAGTATTACTACTGGGGATGAGACACACACCAGTGAATGAATAAAGAAAGAGAACATGGTTTCATTGGACTATGTCAAAATATTGACATACAGGAATTGTACTTGTATGTCACCTAAGTTAACGTGATGTCTACAGGTGTTTATGTAGACCACTTCTACACACCCACACACACTCCTCCTTAATGTCCCTAGTAGAGACCAGTCCTAGTGTAGATCTACACACCAGCCCAGCCCAGTCAGGACAGTCTCCCTCCCCTCCTCCTCTACCTCTTCTTCACTGCCAGCTCTCCAGCTCTCCTGCCCTACACGCCTGTCCTGTCCCACTCAGTGTAGTGTGTGTGTGTTTCTGGAAGGCGTAGCTCCTGTCCTGTTGGAATATAGTCTTGAGTTTACATCTCAGATAGGCGCTGAAGCGTTGATTTAGTTAGTGTTCACAGCGCGCCCACCGTCTCCTACCTGGAATAGGCAAAGGTTACAAACCTGTGGCCGTTTGTACACTCCTAGGGGCTGTCAGAGAGCCCTGCCCCGAATGCATTGCTTTCATTTGACCCAATTCATTTCGGTGGGTGTATCTCAGTGTCAGTGATGTATGCCCCCTGGGATTTTACTGATGTATAATCTCTTAGCTCTCTTTCCGCCACAGTTATCTTACCTCAATAGGCCAAGGAAACAATGGCCAGCCAAACATAAGCTCTGGAAAGGTTAGAGAAAGCGGGATTTCCCCCGACATTGCTTTGCTAATGTGTGTAAAGGGCACGGATAGTGTGTACAGTGTACGTGTACACACACAGACGTGCAGTACACACAGACGCGCACACACAAACATGTACAAATTTATATCCCTTCATCTGAACATAAATCAATCAGAAGTACCGAATAAAATTCCTTTAATTCCTTGCTCTTTGTTGATGCACCTGGTCACACTATAGTCACGCTCAGTAACTTCTAATGTAATATTGTTGATATTCACCCCTTATATTAGTGTGTTGATGCACATCATGACATGTTCTCTGTTCTGTGTGTGGCATATTACACAGAGTGTAATGAGATGAAGGACGACTATTACAGCATATTGGATGACTCATTCATATTCCATTCACCCAGTTCAATGTAAGAGTGATAGGTTTAGGCTACTACATGATACTCACATTTTCCCTATACCCATCATGAGGTTGCTACAACCTAGCCAATGAATGAAAGTTTACAACGTAGGTGCACACAGGTCGAGAGACAAATTTGAGGAGATAGACAGTGACACATGGACAGACAGTGACATTCAATACTGCATTGCACACTCTTGCCTGCATCTAGCTGATATAAGGTGTAATCATTAGTCCAACAGTTGAGCCCCGGTGGCAATAAATTAGTAATACCAAAAGCTTACCATGACTTGGAACTAGCTAGCTGCATTTGCTAGCTAACTAAGTGAAACTGAAAAAAATGAAAATCTCTCTCTCTCTATTTTTCTCTTGCTTCTCCTTCATTTTGGAATAAATAAATTTGTTCAAAACTGTTCAACTATTGTCTTTCTCTCTCTTTGAGTCAACTACTCACCACATTTTATATAATGCAGTGCTAGCTAGCTGTAGCTGATCCTTTGATTGGGTGGAACACATGTCAGTTCATGCTGCAAGAGCTCTGATAGGCTGGAGGACGTCCTCCGGAAGTTGTCATAATTAATGTGTCAGTCTATGGAAGGGGGTGAGAACCATGAGCCTCCTAGGTTTTGTATTGAAGTCAATGTACCCAGAGGAGGACAGAAGCTAACTATCCTCCGGCTACATCATGGTTCTACCCTACAGAGTGCTTTGAAGTTACTGTAGATCTTCTTTGCAAAATAGTGTGTTTTAATCAGATATTTGGTGACGTGATTATATTTGGTGTAGTTTTATCTAAAAAGGATAACTTGTTTAATGTTTTACAATTTTTATTTTAATGAAATTCACTGAGGAGGATGGTCTCCTCTGAGGAGCCTCTACTGGTGTACAAAACATTAGGAACACCTTCCTAATTTTCAGTTGCACCCTCTTTTGCCCTCAGAACAGACTCAAGGTGTCGAAAGTGTTCCACAGGGATGCTGGCCCATGTTGACTTCAATGCTTCCCACAGTTGTGTCAAGTTGGCTGGATGTTCTTTGGGTGGTGGACCGACTATTCTTAATACACAAGGGAAACTGTTGAGCGTGGAAAAACCCAGAAGCGTTGCCATTCTTGACACTCTCCAACCGGTGCGCCTGACACCTACTACCATACCCCGTTCAAAGGCACTTAAATATTTTGTCTTGCTACTCTCTGAATGGCACACACACACACAATCCATGTCTCAATTGTTTCAAAGATTAAAAATCCGTCTTTAACCTGTTTTCTCCCCTTCATCTACACTGATTGAAGTGGATTTAACAATTTACATCAATACGGGATCTTAGCTTTCACCTGGATTCACCTGGTCAGTCTATGTCATGGAAAGAGCAGGTGTTCCTAATGTTTTGTACACACTCAGTGCCATATCAAAGCTCAAAATACTGAATGAATCATTGAACTGTATGGAATGTTGATTGCAATATAAATGTCTTATCAATGTTAAGGGGGTGTAGTGTAGTAAACAAGTTTGAATGATACCCTGTGACATAGCTATCTACCAGGCCACATAAGTTTATCCGACAATAGGACGAGACATTCTCTACAGGCTTGATGTGGCAATAGGACAGGCCATTCTACTCTATACAAGCCCGGTGTATTAGAGAGGTGATTACTGAGCTATAGATGTATCTATACCAACACTAAGTTGAATTCAATGTTTATTTACTGTGTGTAGGTTAGTCTCATTATTGGCCCATTTGGCCCCTCTTCCTCTCCTCTACCTCTGCTCTCAAGGTAATTGTTGTGTTGTTGTCATTGTTGCGTTACGTACTGTACTTCACTGAATGTAATGCATGTACTTGTTTGTGTTGAGATACAAGAGAAAATTACCCCATGGGGAAACAAATAACCACATGTATTAATTACAATTTGGTTCAGCTTACCCGGTAACGGAAAATAAGTATACTGCTGTAAACATACGTAATTCTTCCCAGGGAATTTCCCAGGGACAGAGCATTACCATTGACCTATGAGCTAATTGAATGTTTCAATAAACAATCTACATTTAGATTTATCTCATTATTCTAGTATTTCTAGTAATTGGCTTGATTTAACCTTATGCAAATCAGATCTAGATATAACATCACATGAATGAACGGTTGCTGGAAGATTGGACGATTCGCTTCAAAATCCAACGGCGTGTATATCTGATTCTGAAAGTGATGGAGATGGATGGGGGTTAACTCAGGGGATCGTACCTGACGTAAGGGCCTCTTTAGGTGGTTGTGGAGCAGAGCTCAGAGAGGGTGCCCTGGGCCCATCTTTAAAAAAAACGTTTTGATCTAGAATCAGGTCCTCCCTGTCCATAATCGTAATCGTATTCATTGGGATCTAAAAGGCCAAACTGATTCTAGAACAGCCCCAGAGGAGATAGCGGAGGAGGAAGAAGAGAGAGAGATGGAGGAGGTTGTCCCAGCCATTGCTGTCCCAGTGACAGTCCATGTGTGGAATTGCTCTCCGCCCTCGATGTGGGAGCGCGGGCCACAATGTTCACCGTGCATCCCATCTCTGATCTCTCTTTGGAAGTGGATTCTGTTTTCCGTCGGAGCGCTGGGGGAACATTCTCACCCGCTTTCCCCATGTTTGTCTTTCTTATGGCATCAAGGCTGGACCAGGTGAGAAGTGCATGAGGTGAGATTGCCCCACAATACCCGCCATCCCCTCCGCATCCCCCCTCTGTTTCAAAAGGCATTGCTGGACCCCTGTCCCTGGTCCCTGTCTCTCTATTGCTCTGCATAGCGTGACATAAATCAAACTAGGTTTTTCTTCTGCCGGCTCTCCCCAGTCCCCTTTTCCACCTACATTGTATTCACAGATTTAGTGGCATTTCAAATAGATAAACACAAGCAACATCTATCAACACAGATAGAAAGAGGGCCGTAATCAGAGTCCTGGGCTTCGCGCGGAGGAGGGAGCCGTATCTCCATTTACCTTGGGATAAATCCATTGGTGTGACCACCGGCGCAGCACACTGACAAATTACCCCAGTCAGGCCGGCATAGTGTGCAGGGCTTTATTGGCCTCTCTCTAAGTGGTCTTACCCTTCAGCGGAAAGGATGGGCCTTGTCAGACACAGCCAGATTAAAGCCCAGACAAAAATAAATGATTTGCTATTAGAAAACACCCATTGTGAATCTTTTAAGGGGAAACAAATATGTATGAGGACGAAGAAGAAGAAGAAGAGGAGGCTCGGACGTGTGTTCTCTCTCTCTCTGTCTCTCTCTCCCTCTCTGTCTCTCTCTCCCTCTCTGTCTCTCTCTCTCTCTCTCTCTCTCTCTCTCTCCTCTCTCTCTCTCTCTCCCTCTCTCCCTCTCTCCCTCTCTCTCTCTGTTTTCCTCTCTCTCTCTCTCTCTCTCTGTTTTCCTCTCTCTCTCTCCTCTCTGTTTTCCTCTCTCTCTCCTCTCTGTTTTCCTTTCTCTCTCTCTCTCTGTTTTCCTTTCTTTCTCTCTCTCCTCTCTCTCTCTCTCTGTTTTCCTTTCTCTCTCTCTCTCTCTCTCTCTCTCTCTCTCTGTTTTCCCTTTCTCTCTCTCTCTCTCTCTCTCTCTCTCTCTCTCTCTCTCTCTCTCTCTCTCTTTCGCTCTCTCTGACCTCTCTCTGTTTTCCTTTCTCTCTCTCTCTCTCTCTCTCTCTCTCTCTCTCTCTCTCGCTCTCTCTCTGACCTCTCTCTCTCTCTCTGACCTCTCTCTGTTTTTCTTTCTCTCTCTCTCTCTATCTGCTCTCTCGTTCTGTGTGTAGAGTGAATGTGTGTGTTCATGTGTGTATGTGTGTGTGCTCCGTGTGTGTGTGTGTGTGTATTTCTGATAAAGGGCTGTTGAGTGAAATGGACGGGGAATAGGGTTTGTTGGGGTGGGGAGTGAGATGGGGTGAGGAGGGGTGAGATGGGTGAGGCATTTGGATTAAGCACAAACAGACATCATCATGTAGCCCTTTCCTGCAGTCAAATGACCTAGTGGCCTCATGGGTGGAATGTTATTTAGATTTTTCCTAAAACCCACCGAAAACCCGGTGTTTTCATGTCAAACAGTTTTGTCTAATTTCAGTCTTCTGCAATGTATATACAGTGTACTGTGGGGATGCAAACTCAAAATTTGAATATGCATTTCAACATTATATCTGACATGGTGGAGACAGAGGGAAAGAAAGGGAGGTGTGATGACGGAGAGAGAGGCGTTCTCATCAATGTGCCTCACACACACTGAGGTGCTGTCATGGTGACAGAGAGCTATACGCAGGACGCTGTTGGAGGAAACCATGGCAACCAATCAAATCAAAGATGGAAGAAGATCAAAACTTCAATCTCTAAAACACCCTAAAGCAATTGGTATTGGACTATTCTACAAACTGGAATGAGTTTAAATACAGACCAAATGCTGTCCTATAAACAGTAGTAACATAGTAATTACTGTAGTAGTAAAATGTGTTTAACAATTTTTTATTTATTTGTTGAGCTAAATGTATGTTTGTATTATCTCTATCTTTGTCATTTCTAAACCCCAGACATCATGAATAGGTCAAGCGAACAGGTGACTTATGGGATATTGGAGGTTGTGTTGTGGTGGTTAAAAATAGACTCAGACCTGAGAGAGAAAATAAACATTATTTCGCTCCGGTTTATCTGACGTTTGACTTTGAGGGGCAAGATTTAAAGACACTCTCGCTCCTAACAGTCCATGTTCCACTGGTGTAAATTATCTGAAGGTTGTTGAACAAACAACCTTGTTGACAGAATATAGTGAAGTGCTTTTTCCGAGTGTCACTGTTTGTGTGTCTGTGAGTGAGTGAGTGTGTGTGTGCATGCGTGTGAGTTCATGCGTATGATTGGATTCCCATTAAATGCATTTCATTTGTGTTTGCATCATTTCATTGAGTTAACCCTAAATATGTATTAGCTGAGAGCAGTATAAAATCTGTTCAGCTGAATGCATGCTGGTGGATTCGACACAGGAGATGTGTCATGAATAGTCCTGTTTGTCTACAGCGATATATGGCTGTCTGTGCTCTCTAGCTCTGACAACAGCACAGGAAGCTAAGGCACCAGCAAAAACCGCAGAAAAATAGAAGGCCCAATGGTTAAAAACGTGCTAGAAACTGTAAACGGCCAGAGGTTGTATTCTGTGTGCACATCTCCTCGAACCCTGATGTCAGGTGAGACTTTTCCTTTCAAGAAATAGCACAGGATGATGTGAGGGAGAGACGCAAATAAAACTGAGACGTAGTAACAAATGCACAAACATACTTTCAAATATTCAGGCTGAACACCCTTTCGAAGCCGGGCAAACGTTTGCCTGTCCAATCGAGCTGTTTGCAGAAGAAATTCACAGGCAGGGTCAAGTGCAATGATAAGAGGAGTAGGAAGGAAACTATTCGTCATCACTGGTTAACTCAGGGGTCCTGGGAGCAAGGCCTTTCATCACTGTCTGGGTGAGTCCTGCAGACACACACGCAAGCACATATGCACGCATGTGCACACACACTCACGCGCATGCGCACACGCGCTCACACACACACACCACACACGCACACGCACGCGCGCACACACACACCACACATGCATGCCTGTACTGTCTACACACACTCATACCTAGACACATACCTTTAAACAGCCACCCTACACACGTACTGTGTACCTACTTACTCATACTGAGACGACACAGCTGGACCAGAGGCTGGAGTTAACATAGAAATACAGTTTACAGAATGGAGATGGGCTGAGTACGCAATAACTGACGTCACTTAAGAGTCCGTGAAAAACTAATTCATATATTATTTATAAATGATTTATTACTGTATAATTGAAATCTAGAGGTTATGATTAGGAGAGTTCAAATCCTATCTCAAGGTAAAGCCCGTCCAATCCACTCCAGAGCGGGGGGGCATTAGTTTGAAGTGATAGCCTGGCTGGCGGTGCTCTCTCCTGGGCGTGAGCTGGCAGCCTGGTGGCACAGCTCCAGAAGTCTGCTTTAGGGAGTGCTATTTGGGGGGGTAACACTGCCCCCCCTTCCCCACCAACTGTTTCCATAACCTTGGGACAGACAAGTGTACCTGCCCTGCCAGTGCGAGGTGCGGCCCCAGAGTGAGCGTGATTGAAAATTGCTTTATTGCTTTATATGCGACTCCTATTTTGTTGCCAATCCAATTCATTTATCGTGTGGCAGTTCTGTGGTGCACCTGCTTAGAGCGGGCGGAGATTACTTTTGAAAAAAAGAAAGAAGGAGAGAGAGGTAGAAATAAAGACATTCTCTGGGGACTATTACCCTGATAGTCTCTCTCTTCTCTCCCTCTTCCTCTCTCTCTCTCTCTCTCGCTTTCTCCTTCTCTCTTTCTCCCTCTCTCTCTCTGTCCTTCTCTCTCTCACTCTCCCCTTCAAGAGACTCTCTTCCTCTCCGTTCCCTCCCTCCCTCCTCCCCTCTCCCCTCTGCTCTCACACCACCAGCACCAGAATAGCTGTGAGTACGCTGTACTAATATTGCTTTCCTCTCCACCACTTAGGGGCCAGGAGGTCATTTTTATGTGACATTCTTCTTCATCACTGAGCATTAATTGAAAGCCCTCTTTCTCAAGGTGCACTTTGAATACTGCGACTGAGGAGTTGAGGAAGGAGAGGGGAGAGAGTGAAACGGGGAGATGGAGGGGGGACGGGTGGGGAGGGCGGGAGGGGGGGGGTTTGCATTTTGGCAGGAATGTGAATGGAATGCCGGAATAAGGAGGGGAGGGAGAGGAGGAGGAGGAGGAGGGAGAGGAGGAGGGCTATAGTTGGTAATGCTTCCCAGGAAAATACAGCTCCCGTTTCACCTCATCGGGTGGAGGCTGACCCCACACCTTCAGGCCTAAAGCATTCTAGGAAAGCGACGGTACAGAGAAAGCTAAACTAGAGCATATATACATATGACCGAATTTTGGTGCTCTGTAGAAGACATTAAAAGAGGATCATGTTATTAAACCGCAATAACACCGTTGTTACACATTCATGCTGAAGCAGTAATATTTTATTACACTCAATTTAGCTGCAGCTTAATTACTTAAATATAGGCCTAGATCAGGGATGGGCACGCAGACCCATGAGCCACTGCGTCTCACCCCCATCAAAGTTGCCCATCCCTGGCCTAGATGGTTCAGTCATTAACTTCCTGCGAACTCACAGTGCATCAGTGGTCACTTTGAAAAGAAACAAGCTCAGCTCAGAGAAGCAAGAAGGACATTTGCAGACTAACAGTAGAGAGAACAAAATAGAGAGAGAGAGAGACAGAGAGAGACAGAGAGAGAGAGAGAGACAGAGAGAGAGACAGAGACAGAGACAGAGAGAGAGAGAGAGAGAGAGAGAGAGAGAGAGAGAGAGAGAGAGAGAGAACTGAGCATTACCTCTCGTCCTGCCACATTTACCTTACGCTTATTACCCAATAAAATCATCATATTTGGGCCCTCTGTATTTGTTTGATTGCATTTCCCTCCGTGTCATTGAAAATATGTGAGATGTTATGTTACACCCTATTGATTACCGGTGTTAATTAACATTTTAATTAAAGTTTTTTATGGTCTGCGTTTCACTTGTGATAATAGTAAGGAAAAACAGGGCAGAGCTTCCATAAATCTTTCCCTTTATTTGCAGATACCAGCCATCAACACATACCACTGTGTACATAAAATTTTACCAACATTGATTTTGAAAATATTAATATTACTTTAACTTCATAATTCAATTTATAACTGCAAAAGCATAAAATTCAGGCGCTATAACTCAGTTAATGAACGGGAAAAGTCCATTACAACCCTATCAAAACCTGAGTCATCTGATCCACATAAGTGGCTTTCATATAACTGGGAATCATTTACTTTAGCTGCACAGCTCCCTCTGTAACGGTATACAAAGGCTGTCTCCCCAATGCACCCTATTCCCTACATAGTGCACTACTTTTGACCAGAGCCCTTTGGGTAATACGAAGCCATTTGGGATGCCAATATTTAGTGAGCCTGCAGGTTATTAGATGGATGGGCACTTAGAGACTGATAGATAGAGATGCCGAGGACATTATTAATTGTGTTATTATTATAATTTCATTTCCTCGTCCTGTGTATTTATCTCTTAGGTCACTATGTATCATGGTTTCCATCTAGAAAAACTCCCTGGGTGCTTATCTAACAGTATTATAATGTAGTGTTTCATTTCATAATGCTAATTCAATCCAGTTTAATTGGCGGGTGAAATACGAACAACATTTACTACATCCAATTCGTTGGACAAACTGTTTCCTCGGGATCTGTGGCGGCCATGTTTTACCACTCTATTACATGTCAGCAGACAGACCAAAGCCTAGAGCTGGAGAAGCTAACTGTTTTCCAGGTCTAAATTTGGAAACTAAGGAGAGGGGAGGAGAGGTATTTATAGTGTGTTTTTACAGGTGTCACACACTCACTTTTTGGACAAATATGAGTTTTAACCAAGGGTAAAACGAATAGAGTGCGAGCGAGGGATGGAGGGAGGGAGGGAGTGAGGAAGGGAGGGAGGGAGAAAGGCCAAGAGAAAGAGGGGAATGAATGGCGAGATTAAGAGTGAAGATGATGGAGAAAAGAGATATGAAGGAGGAGGAGGAGAAAGGGAGAGGCTAAGTGGAGCTGTCTGTCTCCCCGTCCCGTCAGTGTCTGGGTGTGGGTGTGTGGGTTTAACGTGTGGAATGTGAGTTCATTATGAAGTGTGGAGTAGCGTGGAGCAGTAATGAGTGGAGATTGGTCTGGCACTGGGAGATGTGCTGCCTGGAGGCTTCGCTCATTCTAACCCTGCTGGAGTGCTGGAGGTCTTAGACCCTGGTTAGCTGGGGTCACCCACCCCCTCGCCCCTCTTCCTCTCATCCACCGTCACCCTGCTGCTTGCTCCCAGAGCCAGCCATAGAAAAGAACAGTCAGGACAAATGTCCTCCCAATGGGACAGCATGGTGGGGAAATCACTGTCCCTCATTGTGCCCCCCTACCTGTCCGTCCCACACCATGCTGGGTCATGTGGGCAGCATTGTCTCTGAGGAGATCACTGAGCTGCATGTTGTTTTAAGGCTAAGCCTGGGTCAATGAGCCCATTGTCTGGGCCATACTGCCCTCAGCTGCTAGCAGCCCAGGGGGAGAGACAGACAACCTGGACTCATTTAGAGGATGTAATGGTTATATGGACCTCATAGTCTTTAAAAAACTTCTTAGGGATAGCCCCCTTTTTTTCAATTCTTGCCTAAAATGACATTCCAAATCTAACTGCCTGTAGCTCAGGCCCTGAAGCAAGGATATGCATATTGGTACCATTTGAAAGGAAACACTTTTAAGTTTGTGGAAATGTGAATTGACTGTAGGAGAATATAACACAATAGATCTGGTAGAAGAAAATACAAAGAGAAAAACAAACGTTTTTTTACCACCATCTTTGAAATGCAAGAGAAATGTCCCAGTTCTAGCCATCACTCTGGTTGTAATTCCGATGGTGTCCACCAGATGGCAGCAGTGTATGTGCAACGTTTCAGATGGATAACTTGAAGTATGAGCGAACTACATGACATTTAGTGTGAAGTCACCCAGGTACATTTGGGCAAATCGTGGAGGCGACATTTGCATTCATATTACATTTTTCTGCAAGAATATCGTCAAATCTGTATACTTGGACTTTGATTTAGCGTTTCCAGTATTAGGAGTCATATTATAAGTTAAACATTTGCAAAACAACTCGTTTTCATAACTTCATAACTGTGAATATTCTTATAATTTTTGTCCAAAAGGAAAAGGCATGCTGTCGCACAAGGTTAGTAGCTACATTTTACGACATATACCGGGTTTCCGGATACTCCCGTAAAGTCCAGCTCATTGGCTACCTAGCTAGCTTTTTGACCCCGATTGGTGCTTATTTGACAAAGTTAGAGTCATTCAAATGAAGACTGTGTCATGAATGCGTCGCTCTCTGACCAAATATGGTGTGCTATAGGATATACTACACCCCTAATGATATAGTGAAGTCTGGTTACGTTTTAGGATCTCTGAGGAATACATACAAACGTGATTTGACTGGTTGAAAAAACATTTAGGGTTAGATTTTCACAGGTACCTTTGTTTGCAAATTGAACAACTGGAAATACAAAATCGATTGTGCATGCTACATGGACCTTTTTAGGATATAGGAAATGAAAAAGGATCAGAATGTAAGTACACATTTCACCTTCAGAGGTGAATTTATCAAACCTATCGCGGTGAAAAAAGTGTTTTGTTGTTAGGAGCTCTCCTCAAACAATAGCATGGCATTTTTTCGCAGTAATAGCTACTGTAAATTGGACAGTGCAGTTATATTAACAAGAATTTAAGCTTTCAGACACTTATATGTACCAACATTTGTTGTTTCTCTGCGATCCTGACACAAGGCGCAGCATGATTTACAACTGTCCCATTGACGGGACGCCAATCCCTAACTTAACTTATTCATTCTCTCATTCACACAGACACACAGACACACAGTGGCACAGCAGCCTGAGTGGCGCAGTGGTCTAAGTGCACTGCATCTAAGTGCTAGAGGTGTCACAATAGACCCTAGTTCGATTCCAGGCTATATCACAACCAGCTGTGATTGGCAGTCCCATAGGGTGGTGCACAAATGGCCCAGGGTAGTCAAGGTTAGGGTTTGGCCGGGTTAGGCCGTCATTGTAAATAAGAATTTGTTTTTAACTGACTTGCCAAGTTACATAAAAAATGCATTATGTCAGCATTTTTTTCCTAGAGGTGAATAGTGACAGGTTTTGTTATTCATCGCATATCATCCAGCTGCTCTATTTTCTCCCTTTTACTGCCATAATGTTGTCAGTGTAGTGGAACACATTGCTAGCTATTATGCCCTCATCTGCTCTTTTTTAAAACACGCCTCAATGTGTGACATTATTACCAATGAGCCATAAGGAGCCTATTCAATGACCAAACATCCCCTTTGTTCCTTTACGGCCTCGACACAATCTCTCAGAGCGCCAGGGTTCAAAAGGGCACGCCCTCTCGACACGGAGACACAGTCTTTTATTCCCCTGCTTAATCGAAACACTGCGTACTAGCGCGTACTACATCACAGTTATGCTTTGGGCAAATTAAAGTCAGCCTATTGATTTCATATCTGTCATTGGAAGCCTTTAGATCGTATGCTCACAAGTCCCCCTGCTATGTTCAGCTATGACCCTGGTGATATGTATCATCTGTCTCGCTGTATATCAGTCTTTTATGAAGCCATAGTTGTGCAGGTACTGCATTGCCTCTTTCTCGGGTGTCTTCGGGGGTGGCAACATTTTGGGCTTTGAGTTAGTCACTTTTCATGCCTTTTGTTGTCCAGAGCCTGTGGTATATAGTAGATATAGTAGTAGCATAAAGGAATCCGGTAGGGCAGTGCTTAAACATAGATTTGTTGTCCAGCATTTGTCAAAGGTCAACAGTGAACAGGCCCTTTGGTGGTCATTAAGACTCAGTCATTGAACTTGTTCTTTTCTCCTTCACAACCCCATGATTAGGAAACATCTATTACTGGACAGGAGAGCGATAACGGGCTGCAACACCGGCACATTTCAAAAACAGGTCATTCATAACAGGCTAAAAGGTCACGTCAGGTGGCATGTTAGTATTTCACTTTAACTTTGATTAAAGATTTTTGGAAAAGATGGGAAAACGACTCAATAGCTGTGCGGCCCTCCCTCTCCACCATGGCAGTCCACAGTTCCATATTTCCTGGAGAAATCGATAAGGTGGGAACTGAAGAAGCTATTGCTGCTCTCTCTCTCTCTCTTTCTCAGGGCGCAACACTCCATTCATTTTCCTCCTTTCTTCTTCTCTTCATGTATCACAGGAGGAGAGAGGGAGCATACAGATACAGAGAGAGAGAGACAACTCTCCAATCTATTGTTGAGGCATCGGGCTGTGATCAGGTATTTCAATACATTTTATTTGACCTTTTCTTGCTGCTTTTCCTTGACAGCAAACAACAACAAAAAAATTGAGCAAGCATGCGAAAAGTTCTCTCAATCAAAAATATGAAAAAGTGTATGTGTGGTAATGTATAGTATAATATATAACAATAAAATATAATGGAGGATTATAAATGAAATACCTCATTTTGATAACGAAGAAAAGGGAGTCAAACCGCAGCTTTGTAATTGTCAGGTTGAATTTCTGACAGATAGGAAAAACTAGAGCAAGAGGGTTTACTGAATCACGTCTCATAATGTTTAGGATTTATTTAAGGTATGATGTTTTCTTTGTTGACAGTTTTGTATGTAGTGTTATAATTTCACCATGTAGTAGAGTGTGCTAATTTAAATGAAGGTGATCGTAAGTATATATCAATTCATGGCTAACTAAATTTGTTTGCAATATGCCTACATTTTCAGTCTCACGTTTGCCAATTGTTCTGCTTATGACTCTAGACTCTTTATACTGTAACTGTCAATTTTTGGTATATATTTTTTTCACTCAACTTTATTTTACCAGGCAGGTCAATTAAGAACGAAGTCTTATTTACAAGGATGGCTCAATTTCATCAGTAGTGTTTTACAGTTTTGATTTTCTGCAACGTTATAGACACCAACGTAATGTACAAAACCAGCCGTCACAATTCCCCTCAGCAGGTGTGACAATAGATGTATTAGTGTGACATATCTCACCACTCAGAATACTCATGATATGGCTGTACTTAAGAGGTACTTAAAGGTCCTTAAGACCATCTGCCTGTCACACACACACACACACACACACACACACACACACACACACACACACACACACACACACACACACACACACACACACACACACACACACACACACACACACACACAATACACATGCAAGCACATACACACACACACACAATACACATGCAAGCACATACACACACACACACACACACACACACAATACACATGCAAGCACATACACACACGCACGCATGCACGCACGCACACACACACACACACACACACACACACACATACACACACACACACAATACACATGCAAGCACATACACACACACACACACACGTACATTGGTGAAAACACAATTTATATACACATATACACACACACATATGTCCCGTCCCCCTCCCTCACTCACATATGCACCCCAACCCTCCCTTCCCTCTTAGGCTCCCAGGCAGTGAGGTGGTATATAACTAGGCCCTGCGCCCCTCTCCCTCAGCTGAATGATTCAGTGCCAAGAGAGAACCGCTGACCGCCAAGGATGAATGTCAACTCCCACCAGGGGGATACAGGCCAATTTGTTAGAGGGCTGATTAACAGTAATATGAATGTAACTGTACGCACACTCAGGGGAGTTGGGCACAGGCCGTAATTACCCACCGCTGCACGCCACCCCCGCAGGCCCGTAATGTGAAACAAATCTGTGGGAATATCGCCGGCCATCCGTCTTTATTTACACATGCGGTAATGAGGGCTCGTGTTCGTCTGATGCTGTGGTTAGAGGGGGAGGCCTAGATCCAGCCTAGTGGCAGGCTTATAGGCAGGCAGTGCACACACGCGCACACACACACACACACACACACACACACACACACACACACACACACACACACACACACACACACACACACACACACACACACACACACACACACACAAACAGCTCTGCTTTAAACTACCAGGCTGCAGGGATAGGTACAGATCAATGGTTCAGATAGATACCCCACTGGCTCCTATTGATCTCGCTGAGTTAGATGGATGATTTTCACAACTTACACTCCTGATACTCCCAAAACTCAATTACAACAAGAGGAGGGCTGGGTTTTACGACTAAGGAGAAAAGGAAAATACTATTGAGAATATTACTTTAAGGCTTTTCGCTTGACGTTAGTACGCATCGGTGTAGAAATGAGGTGTTATTATTTTATGCATATACTCACACATACCGTGCAGTATACGACATGCACACTATGAATTGAATCTCTAAACAAACACACACACTCGCCACTATTGTCTGTCCATCCAAATAATCCATGATGGGGTTGAGCACCCCTTTGAATCAGCGTCACTAAAGCAGCATTGGCGTGAGACATGTCTCCATGTTCCTGTCATAGCTGTTAAACCATGCATCCCGTCCCATCCACAGCTCAGTCTCCCTCTATGAGCCCAGCTAAATGAGATGTCCACGGGGATAATAGGAAGCCCCACCGGCTCTCCTCTGGTGCTCTTCTGGCGCTCTGTGTGGCTCTTTTCATGCCAATTAGACTCTGCGATATAGTCAGAGCAGCAGATGCACCAAGGCTAGCTCGGCTGGGCTAGACTAGCTGCCTTCAGGATACATCCCCGTCTGATCAGGACCCTGGCCCCAGCCTCTCAACGTGGAGGTTGGGTCAGACAGGGGAAATGGGGATGGATACATGGGGAGTTAGGTCTTACACAATGGGTCTCACACAATGGATTTAGAGTGTACCTGTATTTGATTTTGAATTATGACCACGAAGGCTTCTACGGTTACAAAATATGCCATTTAGTTGTAGCTAACCGAAACAACTACTTACGAGCCCACATTTCTATATATTTTTAGATTTTATGAATTTGATTCTATGATCTAAACATAAATATCTACATGTATTTATTTTCACACAAGAAACACAAATAGTAATAATAGTATTAAAAGGCAAACTAAAAGATTGTGAGCAGGAGAGGTAAAACAGGTTTATAGAACAAAAAAATATTAAAAGTACCATGATTTATAATACTGAGAAACAAATAATTTGATAAAAATATATATATCTATATATACAGTACTGTACCAGTCATACGTTTGGACATACATACTCATTCAAGGGTTTGTCTTTATTTTTACTATTTTCTGCATGGTAGAATAATAGTGAAGACATCAAAACTATGAAATATGGAATCATGCAGTAACCAAAAAAATGTTAAGCAAATCAAAATATATTTTAGATTTTAGATTCTTCAAAATAGCCACCCTTTGCCTTGATGATACCTTTGCACACGCTTTGGATTCTCTCAACCAGTTTCACCTGGAATGCTTTCCAACAGTCTTGAAGGAGTTCCCATATATGCTGAGCACTTGTTGGCTGATTTTCCGTCACTCTGCGGTCCAACTCATCTCAAATCATATTTTTATTTTATTTATTTAACCTTTATTTAACTAGGCAAGTCAGATAAGAACAAATAATTTTTTACAATGACGGCCTAACCTGGCCAAACCCGGACGGCGCTGGGCCAATTGAGCGCCGCCCATCTCAATTGGGTTGAGGTCGGGTGATTGTGGAGGCCAGGTGGCCTAATGCAGCACTCCATCACTCTCCTTTTTGGTCAAATAGCCCTTGCCCAGCCTGGAGGTGTGTTTTGGGTCATTGTCCTGTTGAAAATCAAATGATAGTCCCACTAAGCACAAACCAGATGGCATGGTGTATCGCTGCAGAATGCTGTGGTAGCCATACTGGTGAAATATGCCTTGAAATCTAAATAAATCATTGACAGTGTCACCAGCAAAGCACCCCCACACCATCAAACCTCCTCCTCCATGCTTTACGGTGGGAATCACAAATGCAGAGATCATCCATTCATCTACTCTGCAGCTCACAAAGACACGGCAGTTGGAACCAAAAATCTCAAATTTGGACTCATCAGACCAAAGAACACATTTCCACCGGTCTAATGTCCATTGCTTGTGTTTCTTGGCCCAAGCAAGTCTCTTCTTCTTATTGGTGTCCTTTAGTAATGGTTTCTTTGCAGCAATTCGACCATGAAGACCTGATTCACGCAGTCTACTCTGAACAGTCGATGTTGAGATGTGTCTGTTACTTGAACTCTGTGAAGCATTTATTTGTGCTGCAATTTCTGAAGCTGGTAACTCTTAGGAACTTATCCTCTGCAGCAAAGGTAACTCTGGGTCCAAATTTCACAGTGGGTGCGAGACCTGGAGAGGCCCACAAGCCACAGTGTCTCGCACCCATTGTGAAATTTGGTGGAGGATTTGGTGATGATCTGGGGGTGCTTCAGCAAGGCTGGAATTGGGCAGATTTGTCTTTGTGAAGGACGAATGAATCAAGCCAAGTACAAGGTTGCGCTGGAAGAAAACTTGATTCCTTCTGTTCTGACAATGTTCCCCAACTCTGAGGATTGGTTTTTCCAGCAGGACAATGCTCCATGCCACAAGAGGAAGATGGATGGTCACAAGCCATCAAACAAAGCCGAGCTGCTTGAATTTTTGGCGCCAGGAGTGGCATAAAGTCACCCAACATCAATGTGAAAGACTGGTGGAGAGCATGCCAAGACGCATGAAAGCTGTGATTGAAAATCAGGGTTATACTTATTTCCTTCATTAAAATGCAAATCAATTTATAACATTTTTGACATGCGTTTTTCTGGATTTTTTTAATGTTGTTCTGTCTCTCACTGTTCAAATAAACCTACCATTAAAATTATAGACTGATCATTTCTTTGTCAGTGGGCAAATGTACAAAATCAGCAGGGGATCAAATACTTTTTTCTCTCACTGTATATATATATATATAAAGTAATTATAATACAGTTGAAGTCGGAAGGTTACATACACCTTAGCCAAATACATTTCAACTCAGTTTTTCACAATTCCTGACATTTAATCCAAGTAAAGATTCCCTGTCTTAGGTCAGTTAGGGTCACCACTTCATTTTAAGAATGTGAAATGTCAGAATAATAGTAGAGAGAATGATTTATTTCAGCTTTAATTTCTTTCATCACATTCCCAGTGAGTCAGAAGTTTACATACACTCAATTAGTATTTGGTAGACTTGCCTTTAAATTCTTTAACTTGGGTCAAACGTTTCAGGTAGCCTTCCACAAGCTTCCCACAATAATTTGGTAGAATTTTGGCCCATTCCTCCTGACAGAGCTGGTGTAACTGAGTCAGGTTTGTAGGCCTCCTTGCTCGCACATGCTTTTTCAGTTCGGCCTACACATTTTCTATAGGATTGAGGTCAGTGCTTTGTGATGGCCACTCCAATACCTTGACTTTGTTGTCCTTAAGCCATTTTGCCACAACTTTGGAAGTATGCTTGGGGTCATTGTCCATTTGGAAGACCCATTTACGATCAAGCTTTAAATGCCTGACTGATGTCTTGAGATGTTGCTTCAATATATCCACATAATTTTCCTACCTTATGATGCCATCTATTTTGTGAAGTGCACTAGTCCTTCCTGCAGCGAAGCACCCCCACAACATGATGCTGCCACCCCCGTGCTTCACGGTTGGGATGGTGTTCTTCAGCTTGCAAGCTTCCCCCTTTTTCCTCCAAACATAACGATGGTCATTATGGTCATCAGACCAGAGGACATTTCTCCAAAAAGTACGATCTTTGTCCCCATGTGCAGTTGCAAACCGTGGTCTGGATTTTTTATGGTGGTATTGGAGCAGTGGCTTCTTCCTTGCTGAGCGGCCTTTCAGGTTATGTCGATATAGGACTCGTTTTACTGTGGATATAGATACTTTTGTGCCTGTTTCCTCCAGCATCTTCACAAGGTCCTTTGCTGTTGTTCTGGGATTGATTTGCACTTTTCGCACCAAAGTACGTTAATCTCTAGGAGACAGAACGCGTCTCCTTCCTGAGCGGTAGGATGGCTGCGTGGTCCCATGGTGTTTATACTTGGGTACTATTGTTTGCACAGATGAGCGTGGTATCTTCAGGCATTTGGAAATTGCTCCCAATGATGAACCAGACTTGTGGAGGTATACCATTTTTTCTGAGGTCTTGGCTGATTTCTTTTGATTTTGCCATGATGTCAAGCAAAGAGGCACTGAGTTTGAAGGTAGGCCTTGAAATACATCAACAGGTACACCTCCAATTGACTCAAATTATGTCAATACCCACGGGAATTCTGATACAGTGAAATAATCTGTCAGTAAACAATTGTTGGAAAAATTATTTGTGTCATGCACAAAGTAGATGTCCTAACCGACTTGAAAAAACTATAGTTTGTTTACAAGATATTTGAGGAGTGGTTGAAAAATGAGTTTTAATGACTCCAACCTAAGTTTATGTAAACTTACGACTTCAACTGTACATGTATAGATATATATATATAGATATATAGACACTATTGAAAATGTATTTACTTACTGTGAAACAACTGATCATGTAATGTATACAGTATGCATTTCTGTGACCTTTATGTTCTCTATCATGAAGATAGATTATTACCCCTTCCTCCTCAGCAGACTCCCCTACTGGCCAGTCCTACCTGCCCTCCCCTCCACTACCCCTCTCCCTGCCCGCGGTGCTGTCAGTGAGAACATTAACCCGGAAACAAAAGGTAATGTTTGGTCATGACACTAATTAACTGTGACAGCAATACAGAGCATTCCCCGCCAACACAGACCGACACATAGGGCCCAGAATTGGATTAGTGATTAACCATCCTGTTGTCCCAGATTGAGTCAAATGGCCGTGGAGACCGGAGTCACAAAGCTGCACTGTCCCTGACCAGTCCCAGCCTGCAGGTTGAGATCCCTGCTGGTGGAGGATACCCCAGGAGGAGGTGGGAGAGGGGAGGAGGGGAGAGGAGGGAGGAGGGTTAGAGGGGTGTCCCCAGGGCTCCTAGCAGTTGTCACGTCTGGAGGCCCCACTGTGCAATGAAATGAGAAGGGTTCCATGCACCTGAGCTAAGCCCAGGAGAAGCCTGGGGCGGTGGGAGAGCGTGGGTACGAGAGGAGCCTGGCTCCCCTGCTGTCCTCCATCTCTCCCCCGGCTACCCCATCCTCCATGCTCCTCTAACATATATCTCGCTGGGAGACAAGAGCGCCAGTGCGAATCAAACCCACCACCTATAAATGATCACTTTCATTCCCTCTTTAACTCTCTCTCTCGTCCCTTTCTCCATCCACCCTCCCCTCGTTCCATCCCTTCCTCCACTCTTTCCTTCCCCTCCCTCTACTTCCCCTCGACCTGTGGGTTCCCATTGCAATTTAAACTAGCCTGTCAGAGGGGCAGTTGCGATGTGGCTAACTTGCCATCGTAACGGATAGCTTGACAAATGCAGAAGGGTGGCAGAACTTCGTGGTCCTGACTACCTCCCTACCTACCGCCCTCCAGCCCACGGAGATGAGAGGAGAGAAAAGAGAGAGGGAGAGGAGAGGGGTAGAGAGTGACTTTCAGCAGGATAATGAGCATTTGAACGATGGCTGAAATGTTGCCGTCAACCTGCCCTTCTGCTCGGTGGTAATTAGGTAATTAGTAAAGTCCTAATTATGGGATCAAGGTGCAGGGAAACAATTAGCAGAAAGTATTGCCACATAAAACGGAAATTTACGTTCTGCCACAGCATGTTTAATTCCTGGACGTCGCGCGTGATCCGCTGTCCTTCCTAAATAACCACATAAAAAATGACATTTCCTTTGCCTTTTACCTCCTGAGTGAAAAAGTTCATTTTAATGGGCCGGCTATACAAACTGAATATGAATGAGGAATTTGAAATGTTGAAATGATACTGCGAAAATGATTGTGTATTTCTGTTCCCGAATCCATTATACGTAATACTGTACGTCTGTATGTATAATAAAGTTAGTCTTCATGCAGGGCAATCCTGGGTCTACACTGTGCAAATAGATGTATCAGCTCCGTAAGTGATAGCAATTAAATAGTGTTGTAGGGCCGCCCCCCCCCCCCCCCCCCCTCTGACACACCAACTGTGGCTGTGGTAGCATTTGGTTAAAGAGAGAGCAAAAGAGAGAGATGAAAGAAAACAAGAAAGTCACACAATCCTCTTAACAACCCACCCCAACCTAAACACAAAAAGAGACAAAGAAAGAGGCTGAAGGAGAGACAATTGAGCTTAACAGCCTGATTCTTAACTATTATTTATCCGTTATAGTGGGGAATGGAGGGAGCCGGGGCGCTGTGCTGTGCAGCGAGGAGTGGAGCAGAGCGGCAGATAGAGAGTAGAGGATTAGAGAAGATTTGTGGGCTTTACAAGGCCCTGTCCTCCCATCCGCATCGCTCGGGCTCCCAGGGGCTCCACAGCCAGCGCTGGCTCAGCTTGTCTGATCATTTATCCATAATTAGAAAATTAATATTTTAGATGGCGCTATGATGAACCCATTATGGTGATGGGTCCCGATATCAATTATAACTTCAATTTCAATTTCACTTACAGCCGCCCGCCCGCCCTCCGCAGCAAATGGCTCCGGGTGGCTTGTAGCGGGCTGGTGTTATAGTGATGGGGTCTGCACGACTGGAGCATGACGAATACAGATCACTGCACATTAGGATGAGCAATTATTTGAACATGTATAAAAACTATTTACAAGCAATGTAATTGACAGGGGTCAGGGGGAGATGCGGAAAAATGGACAGGTTGACACATTTTTTCCCCCCTTACCAACAGAAAGGATTTATTCATTTCTGCGGCTATAATTGAATTTTTGAAAGGGTTTCTTGTTAAAAGCTCATCGTAGGGGCTCATCTTTGAGGATGACCTTCGATACATCTACCGCCAGAGGTACCCCCTCCAACTCCCTCCGATCCCCACCCAACCGACACACAGATCGCCTCCACTGGGAGGGGGTGATGGGGTATGATGGGGGGGACATAACATGTCTACAGTAAAAGCAAGGTGAAAGAGAAATTCAGACAGGAGGTTAAAAAGCCATCTGTGTTGCCCATAGCAGGATGTGAACCTAGCCTTGACATAGAAAGGAAGAGTTCCTATAGCTGGTCCTCTATTCAAAAATAGGACAACAACTCCACTTCAAAAGCCATTGGAGACAATGATGAAAATGCATCCCGCTTTTTTTGTTAGGCCAATGTCGCAAAATAATATTGTCTATTTTCCCTACAGCATAGTCTCCACTATAATTACTGTATTCAAATCAATGACATATTTGTATTGTAATAACTATTTGATGACATATTAGCAAACACATAGTATTGATTATATATCTAATTAATTATTGATTTAAATGACAGTATAATTTGATGAATTATATAACAATTATTAAATGACAAAATGGTGTTGAGAGAAAAAAATATGGTTTCTTTAAAGTAGTGATATCAAATCTCTCTACAGTTATATGGCTCCATAACACAGCTACAACAATAATCATTTATATCAGTTCACATCTCGAGTTCTAATGAAAGTAAAATAACTAGAAAAAATAGAAACAATATTTTGTATGTAATGTACCTCAATTTACATTGATTATGTCAATTAGAATAATTATTAACATTCCTGATTTTGTGTGTTTTCATGTTTACTCAAAATAATGACAGTGCTAAGTGAGATTATTGAACTCCAACCGTCACTGTTTTATTTTACAGGATTAACGTAATTCAATCCCACTTGTAATAGGCCTAATCATACACATCGTTCACACATTGTTCACACATTCATTACAGTATGTATGCCTACACATCCCTCACATCACAACAATCTGCTGATCCCTCACTGATTGGCTTCTAGGGGGCTAATTTATCTGTTATCTGTTATACGTGGCTTGCAAAGAACAAGGGCTAATGGGAGGAAATTATGTCACAGACAGTTGGCTCCTCTTGGCGCGATACATGCCCCCCTTATTTGGGCCTCCGTGCGCCCTAACCCAAATGCGGGGGCTAAAAGGGGCCAAGAGGAGGGGTGAATAGGGGGGTCCTGGGCTTTCACCCCCTGGCCCCCCCGTATATACGGATCCTTGTTTTCCCCGTGTCAATTTAATTGTTCGCTGTCAGGGGCCAGAGCAGCGGATAACAAGCTTAGTAAATGATGTCTGCTGTTGCTACACATTGATTAATATTTTACATGTTATTATCCTCTGTCCATTACGACAGCAAATTAAACTATAAATCACCCTCTCTGCCGGTGTCACTGGATCATAAATTGTCTCTCTCTCCCTGTGCTTCTCGCTCGCCGCTCTGCTCCTCACCGCACAGCACCAACCACTGCTCACCACCACCTTACAGCGCAAGGTCTGCTCTGTGGTGAGACAACAAAGTGGGGAAAAGTGGCTGTATTCTTTAGGCTGAATTATGGACAAGTCACAGTTACCATATACATCAGCCTGTGAGAAATTGACAGTTTGTTCTGCTGTAAAACTAAAGGTAAAGCAAGCACCTGCACAGGTCCCAGGGTAAAACGTTTGTATGGGGAGGGGGGATCATGTCGTATTAAATAAATATTAGATAGGGTAGATATGAATGTCACACTTTATGTGGAGAGCCTAACAAGACTCAACACTTTGTGTTGGAGATTCCATAATTTCATATTTTCAAATTCATCACTAGTATTTATTCTGGGGTTCTTTTATTTACATTTTAGATCACGTTTAGATTAGTACGTATATGTATTTTCTCTTTTTGAACATAAGTAAAATTCTACTCAAATTATCTTACAAAAACAACAATAAGTAGTAACTTCGCAACTTGTAGTAAAGAAGGAATATTTTAAAAGTGGTTATGTAAACAATTTATTCAAATTAATTCAAAACAGCTTATGAACCTATTTGCAGTTTACAATTCCCACTTTGCATCACATCAGACAGCCAAAGCCTTTGTAGATAAATACCATCTCACTCTGACTGTAGAGTAAAAAAACCTGCTCCCTGTTCGGCTCCGGTGGTAAATGGAAATTCAGACGTTCGTGTAGATAAATATTTTTTCCCTGTCTGTTTAGGCCCATTTTCCCCCTGGATATCATCTAAAATATCAGATGACCTTTCTGGCAGCCCTTTTTTTCTCATTTTCACGGCGCTAGGCTGCATCCAGGGCCGAGGTGCCTCACCACACAGACAGCTGCCTGGAAATCAATTTATACAGTCCTCCCTGTGCATGTAGGGACGTCGGGAGGGAGACGGGGTGGAGATGGGACGGAGGGCCAGCCAGATATAATGACACGGCCAATTGCATTGTGTTGGACCTCCGAGGGTCAAGTGGGGTCGAAGGGTACCACGGAAACGCAATGGATATGCCACGGATACGGGGGCTTTGTTCGCAACGAGGGCATTAGGCAGGAATTACACAGTGGGGTCAAGTGACCGAGGGAGGGGGGTGGAGGGGGGGGGCACCGCCACCTTGGGACCTGGCCCTCTCATCATCATCCTGGGAGATGAGAGTGACACAGGAAGACACCTAAAGAGGGGGGGGGGGCGGGTGGGGTAGAAGGGTAGTAGGGAACCAAATCCTCAGGATCCTCGGGACCCCCCCCCTTTCTTTCACCCCTGCTTAAACACTTCACCTGCTGATAGGTGCCGTTGACCCTTCCTAAATCTCATCATCGCGGATCGACGGCGGGGGAGATGGCGTGGGATTTTCTGTAACGGCCATGTCCCCTCCGGCCTCTCAGTCCCTTTTCTCCACCAAGACGTGTTCATTCTCTCATTTGTATACAGACGCATATGACTATCCTTTTATTTATTTATCTATCTACCAGCCCGGATCGGATGGGATGTCGCTGAAGATGGCAATACTCACTGCTTGATCCCTCCTAAGCCCCTTGGATCCCCAGCAGACACAGTCCCTCTGCGCATCCCAATGATTTATCAATTTGCCATGTTTGTTAAGATGGCTTTGCTCTCTAATTCGGCTAGCGATGTCTAATCCTGCCTGCTCTGCTATACCTGTTCCATAGAGGCATCGGATCATGTTGGATCCCCAGGACTCATCAGTGGAGCTCAGGGATATGGACTATGGAGCGGCCAGCGGGTCCTGACCTCCAGGCTGGCCAATGGAGTCCATAGATCTGGGGTTAAGTCATCTGGCCTGGCCCAGTCTGCTCGCTCCCCTCCACACCATAATTACTGGACAGACAGCCTCAACTTTACTTTCTCTCTTCCTCACAGATCAACGTAAATCTATCCGGGATGTCGTTCCCTCGTTGCCCTCAGGCTCTCGCACAACCTCTGCTTATAGGCCCATGAGCCGATGAGTAACAAAAGCTATTATATTGACGAAACTCTGTCATACATGAGCATATTAAATGACTGTGTATGTGTTATGAGAAGCAGTTGTTGTTAACAATAGGAACCTGGGCATCTGCTACGGTTGCATAGTGTCCACCACGTGTTTGAACACCCATCGGTGTATGATGAGAAGAAACAGATTCCATCAGACTCACGAGGGTTCTGACATACGACACAGACTCTAACAAGTGAACACATGCAGGCCTTTCGTTATTTGCATTCAAACTAGAGGGATTTAAACACAAACACCTTGTCTACTCTGAAAGGTTTATTCCGACTGCTAAACACACAGGGGCCCACGCATATGTGACTCGCTGGCTACTACGTGATACCAAGTCGGATGCAAAACAACCTCGGACAGCCGTATTAAGTAGGTTGAGAACCGTGAGGAGAGAGACAGGTGACCGAGAGAGAGAGAGAGCGAGAGAGAGAGAGAGAGAGAGAGAGAGAGAGAGAGAACGAGAGATAGAACGAGAAAGGAGAATGCGGAATGGGATCTGTCAGCGGAGGACCTCCACAGAGCAACAATAACTGTAGTGGCAGGCTGATGAGTCAGTGTCTGTTTAAATGGCAGGCTGTCAGGCCTGGGTCTGCAGCCACCTCAGACCTGTCAGGGCCCCCAGGAGAGATGAACCACCCTGACCCTTTCATTCCTAACATTGCTCCACCAGAGACGCTTCTGTCACTAACTCTGCCGTTCTGCTTTCCAAGGTGCCAGAAAGGCCAAGCGCGGCCACATCTCAGTGTTGTTTATTGATTTCTGACCCGGCCCTTAATAGTTTTCCCAGCCCTCCCTGAATGGCTTTTGTAAGCAATAGGGTTTGTACATCTCCCAGATCAATACCTTTTACATTTACAATAAAATTGGAACGGCTTCTTGTGAGGGGCTACAGCACCCAGCACTTGTCATCCTTCTGCAAGGGACAACTATGTCATTATCCAAATTAAAACATTTATTTCTGATTAAGAGTGTCCTATCTCATTAATTTCCCCCTTTCCAATACGAGGGAAATTGAATGGTATTGATTTTTGTACTTTTTACACGTCTCCACTACTGGCTAGATAATTGAGAAGTTAGCCAGAATAAATGAAGTTTCTAGTCGAGCAGAGCAGTCAATACCTTGGAAATGTGAGGTGTTTTTGTGGGAGCATGGGTTTAATTTTGCGCAGGGAGAAGACAGGGGACAGGGGACAGGGGCCAGTAGGCTGGGGGAGGGCAGGGTAGTGGTGGTGGGGAGGGGGGTCCCAAGGCTATATATGGGCCACCCCTCTACACCACAGTAATAAGACAGTATCCCCCCCCCACCCAACATACCAGAGACATTGCAACCTGAGGAAACAGATTAAAGAACCAAAAGGCTGGTGATGAAGCTCTTGTTGTTGGGAAAGAATTGAAACATGGTAATCAATGATTGAACTAGACCTTTCAGCGTGGCAATTGATTAGGCATGATCAAATAAATGAGATTGAATTAAGCAAGCAGAGGCTCTAGTTGTCTAATGCCTGCAACAACCAGTTTAGTTGTCCACATTTTTCGTAGTTTTGAAAATAGAGAGGATAGACAATTTGTATAGTTTAGAAGCAAAGAGGATGGACATTTTAATGACATTATATGTCTGAGGCATAATGCACGCAACCGTTGGCACGCGTACTAACGAACCTATTGTAAATATATCATCGTCAAATAATACACAGATTTGAAATGTAGAACAAGTCGTTTGGAAATCCATTGCCAAGTCTTAATTCCGTTTGACTTGTAGACGGTGGTACAAGGCGACCTCTTACATAGTTAAATGCTGGGGAGTTAGAGTGGGACACCTGCCCAGCGGAACAATCCTGACAGAACTCCTGTACTTCACCAGCATAGCCGGAGTTACTATATAGTCTGAGGCCTTGTGGTAATCTCCAGTTTGCGTAGCGTACTGGCGGTTATGTCAGGGGTCTATGTCCCAAATGGCACCCTGTTCCCGACAAAGTGCATTACTTTTCACCAGGGTCCATAGGGCCTGGTTAAAAAAAGTAGTGCAGAAGTAGTGCACTACACAGGGAGTATGGTGCCATTTGGGATGCACTCGGGGTGGTGAGAGGGGTGACTGAACACAGCTCCTCCAGCTAGAGGACCTTGCTAACACTGAAGAGGCCAGGTCTGATGCGGCTGGAGCCTGCACTGGGACTGAGAGAAAATGTTGTCCGACTTGGAGAGGGCATCATCCATCACAGCCCCACTCCACCTGTCAGAGAACGATAGTGAGAGGGAGAGAGGGAAGGAGAGGAAGGGAAGGGAGAGAGCGAGGGAGTGATAGAGTGAGGCGGAGGCTCCTTGGCATCCATCCACTCACTGGCCCCCTGACTGACTACCTACCAAAGAGTCTCTGACCACACACCCCTTCACCTCTCCACTCCACCTCTCTGCCCCTTCACCCTCCACCCCACCACCCTTTCAGCCCCCCCAACCCAAATCTCCCTATCTCTCCCACGTCCATCCCCTCAAACCCTGCGCCCCTCCATCCCTCTACCCTTATATCCCTTATATCCTCCTCTGTCCCTCCAGTTCTCCACCCCTCCACTCCTGCACCCCATCCATCCACCCTTCCATCCCTCTACACTGGCCAGATGGACGTGTAGCTGATAGGCGGTGGAGTTGGAGTGGGGGCACCTGCCAATCCCCTGCAGTGTAACAACCCTGACAGAACCCTAATTCAACCTACAGAACACCAACCCTACGAACCACACCGGAGACAGTATATCCAAGGAGAGAGAGAGTGAGAGAAGTCGAGCGAGAGAGTGAAAGCGAGACAGAGAGAGGGAGAGAGAGAGAGGGCGAGAGAAAGTTTGGGTTTAGAAAAAGCTACTCTTTCGAGCGGAGTGAGAAGACGAGAGGTTCAGAGTGAAAGTGAGACAGACAAATAGAAAGAGAAGAGCAGGGTGAGAGAGAGTGAATTAGTGAGGTGGAGGGGGAACAGTCAAGTGCTTTTTAATAAGCTGTTATAAGTTCATGTGTCTGATGATCAGAGGAAGATAATGCTCAAAGCAGAGCATGTTTAAATCAAGGGGATGTGTAAAGTTTTTACAGGGTGAGACCTCTGCAAATAGGATTTAGTATAGCTTGGTTGTTCCAAAAAAAAGAGGGCCTTTTGATATTCATATTTTAAGTAGAAATTGTTCACCAATGTTGCATTTAAAAGCATCTTATATTAAATGAAGACCACATGGAGAAATAAATAAATACGTTTTTTTTAATATGATTAAAAGCTTGCTAAAATGCCTAAATTCTGCATTTTGACATGTCCCTCCGTCAACCATATGTCACTTCTAGGAAGATTTCAACCTACTTAATACAAAAATGTGTCCAAGTTTCACCATCATTGTAAAGTCCTAGTTATTTTTGTTGCTTTGACAAAGTCATTTCTGAGGATTATTATTTATTTCATGTGATTAGTGATTCATTTACGTCTGTCCCTCATGTTAAGGTCAACTCTGTTGCGTGAACTGAACTCTCATATTAATATGATGAAACTATTCCTTTTAAAATATCTAATAGTCAAATCGTAATGTAAAAGCAGGTGGGCAGATTCAACGCTTTTTGGCAATGTTCTGGTGTTCTGTTGAGGAAAACTGAGCCGGTCGAGCATACCCTTAGCTAGACAGGCTAGAAATGTTTTAGCAATTACTTTTTTTTTGTGAAGCTTGCATTCAATTGTCACTCCCTGCTACATCCCAGATTCTATTCCCCCACCAGGGGATTTATGGCTGATTTAAGATGACATTTTCAACCCTGTAACGGTCAACCCCGTTACTATATTTAGCACTTAATAGGAACTTACTTCCTTTTTTTAATTTAACTTCTTGAGATGGGAAAACATGTTTTATTGAAGTTGAGGATGTGCTCTTTATGACAGAACGTAAAAATAAGGTGAAATCAAACTTTTTTCTTTACCAAGTTACACTTCTCAAAATGCACCGAATTGGTGGAACAACCCAGCTGTATTGGGCGATTCCACGCCAGCGGGAGTGGAAAATATTTTTGGTATCTCAGATTGTTCTGGCAATTCTCACATAGAAACTTCATTGGGAGGAATAATCTTTAAAAGGCTTTTTACATTTGATTCACAATTATAATTTTTTTAAATCACAATGAAAGTGACCATTTTAGGCCCTTTTTAGACTGAGACATGAGTCCTATAAGAACCCACTCTCGGTTTGTGATGTACTTGTAGAGTATATCGTTACAAACAATGTCTTAAAATGAACCAAAATCAAAAAGGATATGAGATATTCATATTAATATGCTGAATAAATTAATGTAAAAATCTGCATTTCTGAATGTAGACACATTAGTAGTATAATGACACCAATGTGTCGTCTGTATCATGTACGGTTCACAGATCACAAGGTCTTACAGTAGACATGTATATTTCTAAAAAGGGACTAAAATGGCCACTTTCATCCTGATTTTCCAGGAAAAGGTTTGTGATACAAATGAATAAAACATGTCAAACATTAAGTTTCTATTGAAAATTGCCAGAACAATCTGAGATACCAAAAATATTTTCTGCTCCCACTTGAGTGGAATCGCCCTATTTCAGCTGCTGTAGTAAAGACATTTCTGAGATGAAATTCACAAGTTGTAACTGATGGCATTTTGAAATAGACTTCATCTATTCAAAGTATCTATGATTTTAATTTAGTAAGTATTGAAAAGCATAAAATAATGGAAGTTACCTATTAACTCATTAAAACTATTCATATTCTACCAGAAAATTGGCAGGAAGAGGAGTTTTTTTTTACCACAACGCATCTTTCCATTTGTTAATCTGTATAAACGAGCCCACAGGTCTGGCCTCACAGTGTTCAATGAACAGCTTCATTTGCGGTTGCATTTTTATGCCCAGAGTAATCTAAGGAGCGATGCAGAAAGGTTGGCTACATTCATCACAAACAGCAGCTTAACATAAGTGAAAAATTACATGATTCCCAATGACCTTCCAACCAATCAAGGCTGCTAATTACACTCATTCATTACCAAGGCCAGAGACGGCGGGACACACAGATGACCCTTCAGCAAACCAAAATGTTTATAGATGGGAACAGAGAGGGAAATGCTAATAGGGGCTGTTGGAAGATTATCTAACACAGAGAAGAATTCAGTGTGGAATAGTTCTTATTCTTAACATAATACAAACAATCTAACAGTGCAGGTGGAGGCTGGATGGTTATCTGGGTGGATGAGTACAGCACTGAGTGAGGACCCTTGTGGACTAGTTGAATATGAACTACGATTCTATAATATCTCAGCTGGTTCGTCAGATAGAGGAGTGTGATTACACAGAATGGCATTCTAAATGTATGAAGACACTGGCTCTTCGACGTCCTTACGTGCCCACCCACAGTTGTACAGTAGGACTTGTTTTCAATCCCTTAAACTGGAACTGTTTAACCACACATACATAGATTGCATATTGATTGAACATTTCTATTTATTTCATTTTCCGTAGGATGGTTCACCTATGCCCGTTTCTTCAATATTTCTGACTGTGTTTCTGAGTGGCATTTGCAGCAGGTGATGTTCTCATGGTTCGGTTTACCAGGCCGGTAATAAGATCACCTGTGGTATAAATATGTTTTCCTACTCTGCTTATGTATTTGGGTTTGCAGAGTAAATTAGTTTCTCTACATCACGTCACATCTCCTCCCAGGCCCCTCTTTCTCTCTCTTTCTCTCTCTTTCTCTCTCTCTCTCTTTCTCTCGATCTGCTGCTCTTGAGAACTTGACATCTTGGCGGTCCGTAAATGGCTTTTCCACAGTGGAGGGTGTGTGTGTGTGTGTGTGTGTGTGTGTGTGTGTGTGTGCCTGCGTGTTAATGTGTGTGTGTGTGTGTGTGTGTGTGTGCCTGCGTGTGAATGCGTGTTAATGCATGTGTGTGTGTGTGTGTGTGTGCGTGTGTGTGTGTGTGTGTGTGTGTGTGTGTGTGTGTGTGTGTGTGTTTGGCATATAGGCATGTCCACAGCCATTCCCTCTCTCTTTGTATTCCATCTGTCTGAGCCGTCCAGCCTCAGCTGTCATTATTTCATGTTCATCAACAGAGAAGTTATAGTTGGCTGGAAACCTATCATGTGGCCTGGACAGCAGATAATTGAGGTGATGATCGGAGCTGTTCAAAGACAATTGATAGCGATGGAGTCAGGGTGAGTGAGGCTCTCGGGGAGCTGAGACCTGATGCTCTCTCAGCCCCCCCGAGCAACGGACAGAATGTGGAATAACACACAAAGAAGCATGCATGCGCACGCACACACATGCGCACACAAGCAAACGCAAGTACACACACGCAGGTGCGCATGTGCACAAATGCGCACGCACACACACAGACACACACACTATCCTATCACCAGTTATCCACATTCAGCCCCAGACCTATAAGAACACCTAGGGTCTCAGCCAGAGGTTTAATAGCCCAAATCCCCTCCATCAGCCATGTCTGAATCACTAGCAACATATTGAACTATGAGAGAGAACGATGACCTGAACTTCATATCTCTGCCTATTCCATCTGACTGACAAGTTGCAAAACTTCTAAATCCCTCTGGAAACCAGTTAAGGCAAAGCAAGTTGTAAAAGCTGTTTGTCATGAGATGGGGACACGGGGGGGGGGGGGGGGGGGGGGGGGGGAATTGAGGTTATTACCTCTTTTCCATTCCAAATGGCCCCTGCCTGTATCGAATGTGCCTGGCAGAAATGTCTTGATATGAAATGCCTTCACATCTATAACAGTCGTTTAAATCCATCTATATTATTCATTACTCACTAGATATTTTTCATTTTTGTCTGGACAGAGAACCATAACATTATCATCAAATCACCTCGCTAGTTTGCACATATTAATGTGCTCATAATGTCAACACGTCGGCTGATGGAGTAGTCCTTACGCTGTAGGAAATTTGAGAAAACTTCCTGGAAACAAACCTCGACCTGGATGCAAACCTCTGCCTGGAAACAAGCCTTCGATGTTTTGAAGTGTGTCTTTTTACCTGACTTGTATGCAGGTGGTGTTTTGGGGGATCAATGGTGGGCTGTTGGACTCTAAGTCCACTGTATCGATAACTCACTCACACATACAAAGACACAACACACTTCTCAGACAGAGACGCTGAATCAATAACTCGATATCCCTTGCATCAGGCCCACCACGCGGTGTTGTGCCATGCCCTCTGAGTGAGTGGCGTAGACGGAGGGTGCAGGCTGGCAGGAAAGGACAGGAGGACAGCGATATACCTCAGCCCCCTGTCACATCGTCCTTCTCTGAGGGGACAGACAGGCAGTGGGGGAGCGATGGGGAGTGGGAGAAGATGACAACAATGACCATATACCGTATGGCCCAGGAGCTGGGGCCGGCACTGTCAGCAACTATCTCCTATCTCAACCCACCACCTTACCTCAGCCCCCCCCCCCCCCCCCCCCCCCCGAACTTCAGAATTCTGCTGACTCCATGGTAATGATGGCTGATCCTTGGCAACCCCACCCCAAACCCCCGTGGGTCCTGCAACGCGCCCTCCTGGCCCGCGGTATTGACCCTGGCTGTCACCCCTGCCAGCCCCTGACCCCCCACAGCGCCGGCCAATCTATGTAAGAGCCACGGGTTCAAATGGTATTCCTCCCCTCCCGCCGCCCTGTTTTCACAGTGAGTTGATTGCTAATGACAACATTAGAAAGGGCATAATGGAGATTCTACAAACAATTTGTGCCTCGAATTTGCCAACCTAAATATCTGCAGAAGTTCCAATGCGGGTGACGATTCTGGGATCTGTGTGTGTTGTTATGTTTACGTTGCATGGAAAGTAATGATGTAGTTAAACCAACACAATTCGCAGACCTAAAATGTCCCTCTATGGGCCTTGAGACTTGAAGCAGTTTTTACTTGGAAACATAATAATTGAATTATTAAAGAAGGAGCAAACCATTTTTTTGTATCTGTAATGAGAGTCATAGAGATACATAAAGGATTTTGTACCAACAGAAATGATCTTTGATAAGTTCTCTTTGATAAGGAAGCATGTGACGGGTTTCATTACGAAACACAATATATACATTTTCAGAAATGTTGGTAAATTTAACATGAATAAAATAAACATCTTATGAAAGAGAGAGCTATTATTTGTATCTTACCATGACATGGGCTAGTGAAAAGACAGACATGATTTTGTTTGAAATATATTTCAAGGTCATTTTATTTTAGACAAAATTTGAGACATTCACGTTTTGTGGTAAAACAATATACACTGAGTGTACAAAACATTAGGAACACCTGCTCTTTCCATGACAGACTGACCAGGTGAATCCAGGTGAAAGCATGAAAGCTATGATCCCTTATTGATGTCACTTGTTAAACCCCTGACTGATCAGTGTAGACGAAGGGGAGGAGACAGGTTAAAGAAGGATCAGACGGGTTAAAGAGCAACAGACGGGCTACAGTTAGTCAACTGACAGTCCAGTACAACATTGGTGCCCAAAGACCCATAAAAGAATGCACAACTCGTCGTACCTTGACACGAATGGGGTATGGCAGCTGACGACCTTACGGAGTTCCACTTCTTTCAGCAAAAAAACAAGAAACTGCTGTTGCATTGGGCTAAGGAAGAAAAACACTGGACATTGGGAAAACATTGCCTGGTCTGATAAATCCCGTTTCTTTATGTTTCATGCTGATGGGAGCACTAGGGTATGGAGAAAACCATGTGAGTACAGGCATCCATCATGACATGTGTCAAAACTGCAGGCTGTGGGGGTGTGATGGTGTGGGGTGCATTTCATGGCACACACTGGGCACATTGATAAAAATGGAGAAATCGTTTGAATGTCACAGGATATCTGAACATCGTTGCCTATCAGGTGGATCCTTTCATGGCAGCAGTGTGTGCATCTGTGAATATATTTTTTTTCAGCAGGAAATGCCCAATGCCACAAGGCTAGGATTGTCCAGGAATGGTTCCACGAACATGACAGTGAATTCAGCTTACTGCAGTGGCCTGCACTGTCATCGGATCTCAATCTAATTGAGATGGAATGACCTATTCGGAGTAGAGATCCACTGCCAGTCAACTTGACACAACTGTGGGAGGCATTGGAATTAACATGGGCCAGGATCCCTGTGGAACGCCTTCAACACCTTGTACAGTCCATGCCCTGACGAATTGAGGCTGTTTTGAGGGCAAAAGGGGGTGCGAACTCAATATATTAGGAAGGTGTTCCTAATGTTTTGTACACTCCACTTCAAACAATGTAATCCAATAGAAAAAGTATCCCAATTGGGTTCTAAACAGTTACATGTAATAAAATATCAATACGTGAATATTAAAATAAGCAATTTGTCTCAACAATATTGTACAAATAATATAGGGACACATGCTAAATTGCCTAGCTAGTTAGCCACAATAAAATGATAGCTAAATAGCTAGCTAGCTGTTGGATTATAGATTTCAAGGTTGTTTTTTGTTCAACTAGCTGGCTAATTAGATTAATACCATTTACATCTAGCTAGCTGGTAATTATAAGGCTAAATGTTTGCTAAATCTAGCTAGTTATCTTGTGTCTGCATTGCCATTGTTGGGCTGGAAGCAGGTTAAGTGTGTTCTGGGCCTTTTAGCACAGCTGTAGCAGTCAACAGGCAATAACAAGCTACTGTACAGTATAGGACTTTAATTAATTAATGTTTTAACCAAATTTTCTAAATGTGTCGTTCAGCATAAACCTGCTCTCCGCCACCAGTACAAGGAGATGATCATGGGTGAACAAGCAACACTTGAGGTATTTTTTCTTTGTACTTTGAGCTTACTGCCATGGACATTACATTTCCCGCTCCAAAGGACAAGACAGAAATATGCTCTCAGGCTAGATGCCTTTGTTCATATTATAACATGACCCGAACCAAAGTTACTCAAAGGATCTTATTATATAGGCCTAGGTCTAGATATTGTTTTTACCTTCATGTGTTTGTGTACATTTTTTTCCCCTAATTGCAGGCTACTACCTTTAGCGCTTGAAGTTACTCAAGTATTTGATTGTTTAATTCTTTTTTCAATGTCAATGCGGAGCTATACCGAGCCCTAAGTATTGTTACAACATTTGCGGTGCAGAGCTTGATTTGGCCTCTGCATGCCTCCGGAGGCTCCTCGATTGCATCACACCCTCCATACGAAGCCTATGACCACATTTTCGGATCAAGCATAAATTGGCTTTAAGGAGCATCAACGAGGACAGTTAAAATAAACTAACTGTACATCAGAGGAGGCTGGTGGGAGGAGCTATAGGAGGACAGGCTCATTGTAATGGCTGGAATGGAATGAATGGAACAGTAACAAACACATCAAACATATGGAAACCACGTTTGACTCCAAACCACGTTCCATTAATTCCATTCCAGCCATTACAATGAGCCTGTCCTCCTATAGCTCCTCCCACCAGCCGCCTCTGTTGTTCATACAGGAAGCAACAAACAAACTCCTATGGAGACTGTAAAATAGTGTACAATCCCCAGCTGAGAGAAAAGGACAGCAGTTATACCTCATCACTTAAACCCCGCCCATATCGATTAACCAATGAGAATGTACATTTAAAGTACATGTTTTAACAGTATGAGAACAGCCATAATTCATACACATATAAAGGGACCTATGAGCATTTTAGATGAAAAAATGCAAATGTAAAAATTGGCGTAGATCACATTTTTGGAATCAAACTCTTTGTGTACAGATCATACATACAGGAACATCTAATGGTCAGTGCAAAACCCTTCCTCTGACTTTCCCACTCATACCACCAGGATTAATGTTCATGTTAGCTCTTGTTAAAGCACCTGTGCATATCCACAAATAACCCAAAGTACTCACATAACAGCCCTTCTGATGCTCCTATATTACAGCCCTGACAATACCTGCATACTGAGATAGATATATGTATTTATGTCAGGGAAATAACATAACAGCAAATTGCCAAAACAACTTTATAAATCAGTCATCCCAGGCTCTCGTTGCCGCGGCTACAAGGTGCTGGTGCTGATGAGAGGCTGAAGGAAATGGGCATCCATCGTTACAGCGACGCCATCCATACGTCGTCAGGGAAATGGGCTTGTCTCGGGTGGCCCGGAGGGCCCCGCGATCATTGTGCGTGTCCCCCCACTTCTCCCGCATCTAAATGGAAATGCCGGGTGGGTTCAAATCCATCCCGCTATCCCCCCCATTCCACAGTTTGCCTCGTTCTCAATTTAGAAAACCAAAAATCTCTCATGAATCAAAAGTTACAAACAGAGTTTGCCGTGTCGTAACTCTACGGTGGCTTTTCCCTTGATTGATTCTTATACACACACTGTTGGATTACCTTATGGGTTCTTGTGGCAAAAATTCTGGCAGGGGCGAGGGAATGGACTTGGGGGTGGAGGGAGCCGGGATTGGGGTGAAAGGAGGGAGAGGGGCGGTCAGCAGGGGGAGACGGGGGGGGGGGTGCGGCGCGCAGGGAGGGAGGGAAGTAAATAACAAATGTTCTGGGCTCCACCTCATCGGGAGTGATTTCAATGCAATGTTTCATCATAGCAAACCGGAGAAGAGAGTGTTTGGGGTTTAGGCTATCAATTACAGATACAGTATGTGTAGGCAGGCAGACACTATCATTTGGCTGATTGTCACCAGTCCACAGCAGTGACACCAGGAAGTGATCCATCACTCTATTACCTGTGACACGTGGAGAAGGATAACAAGGCGTAGTGGAATCATGAGGGACTGGGGCCCCCCTCCGATACCAAGCTCTTTAACATGCTCGGGGACACACATTCTAATGCAGACATTTAACCTTCCTACCTTCAGCCATTTTTCTTTCTGTTCTTTGAGACAGGGCAGATTGATGTATTTTGACTTGGAATAAACAGAAGCTTCCGCTGTTGATTAAACTCACATTGGGTGCACAGTGCTTCAATGGGTGTTCCCTGTGTTGTTTACTCCAGTGAAGGCCAAGGCACATCTTTGGTTAATGCTTGGTGATATAATAAATTGATGGTCAAGTTTTTTTTCACCCCCTACCCCTTTCATACAGACAATCTGAACCTGCATAATGAAGGTGCTTTAGAGGGAAAGCCTTTTGTTTGAAAAGAGTACAAAACAACTAAAACAATGGTGCCTACCGTACAGATGTAGCAACGCTATAGCAAAGTTGACCTCAAACTGTGACCAAGGATACGACCTGTAACAGTTGCGCTTAAACTTAACTGAGTAATCATTCGTACTGTAAAACCAATATGAGAGTGCACAATACAAAAACAAAGTGTTATGCATGGAACTTTGTATTAGTATTAAGACAACAAACAGAGGACTGGTTTATAGAAGCTTGATTTAAAACACAAAATCTCACACAGCAACCTATACATTTTCTCATTATCCTGGATAATGATAAAGGGGAAAAATGAGTCCTATATTTCGCCCTAACATTTTGCTGGAGGTTCAGTATAACGATAAAGAGACCAGACAACGCAGATATTCCTGATTGACCTTCTCTAACAGAATTCAATGATAACAGACAATATGCTGCCAATCTTCACAATAACACCATGCCACGTACACATACACAGCAGACATTGTGATTTTTTTTTTTTTTTAAAACAGCAACATACACGTCCTACAGAGGGGCAGAACTGAAAAAAAAAGTATTTTTAGGAACTCACCGGAAATCCTATAAATCATTATTTTCATGTCATTATTATTTCACTTTGGGACCTCTATTCTACAGATTCCCTCAGGTGAGGTTATTCTTCCACATAGATGACCACTGCCCCGGCCTTACCCTGCTGTACAATAACCACAGATAACACAGAGAGAGTAAACTTCAGTCCTCCCATTGCAATCTCTGTCCTGAGCAGTGACTCTATCAATCTGGAGGAGTAGGGGAAGATTGCCTGATTTGGTGCCCGGGGAGACCTCATCACTCTCGGCCTCATTGAGTGTCTGACCGACCCGGCCTGGAGCCCAGACTTGGCTCTGTAGCTCATTGCTGCTCAATGCTGCTCTGCTTAACATTATCACCCTCATCTGTAAACACAGTCATCCATCACCCGGGCACCACATGGCAGCCCCCCCTCTTATCCAAACAGATAAAGAAGGTGTATACTCTTATAATTTGCTCATCTCTTGGAGAAGGAATAATAATAATCTCTACTTGATGTACAGTCAGTGGCTCCCTCCTCCTACTCTCTATCGCTCTGTTTCTCTCTGTTTCTCTCTCTCTCATTCTCTCTCTCCACATTGCTCTCTCATTGGGAGCTTACTCACTTAAATTCTCTCTCTGGTCCCCCCCATCCCCCTCTGTCTCCTTTCCAGTCATAATGTGCTTGTGGATAGTGTATTAATGAAGCAGCCTAATTTGACACCTCAGCGTGGTGTAATGGATTAAAATGCTGTGCCGCCATCCGTCTGGCCGGCACAAATAAACCGTTCGGTATAAATATTGTAATTCATACCGCCTCTCGCTCAGATGATAATAATCTTAGCCTGTTGATGCCTCGCAGATTTAAAAAAAATCTGACGATGAGCAAAGATGGGAAGGGGGAGGAAGGATTCGCATACCGCCCCAACAGATCCGCAGTTGACACAATCTCTATTCCGCTCTACGCTGCCCTTTCCCACTTGGACAAAAGCAATACCTATATGTGAGAATGCTGTTTATTGACTACAGCTCAGCGTTTAACACCATAGTGCCCTCCAAGCTCATCACTAAACTAAGGACCCTGGGACTGAACACCTCCCTCTGCAACTGGATCCTGAACTTCTTGACGGGACGCCTCCAGGTGGTGAAGGTAGGCAACAACACATCCACCAGACTGACACTCAGGGGTGCATGCCACACTGACACTACACGGGGGCCCCTCAGGGGCGCATGCTTAGTCCCCTCCTGTACTCCCTGTTCACTCATGACTGCGTGGCCGCGCACGACTCCAACACCATCATTCATTTTGTTGACGACGCGACGGTGGTAGGTCTGATCACCGATGACGATGAGACAACCTATAGGGAGGAGGTCAGTGACCTGGCAGTGTGGTGCCAGGACAACAACCTCTCCCTAAACATCAGCAAGAGAAAGGAGCTGATCGTGGACTACAGGAAATGGAGGGCCGAGCACATCGACAGGACTGTGGTGGAGTGGGTGAAGAGCTTCAAGTTCCTAGGTATCCACATAACTAAGGATCTACAGTGCATTCGGAAAGTATTTAGACCCGTTGACGTTTTCCACATTTTGTTACGTTACAGCCTTATTCTAAAATGGATTAAATCATTTTTACCCCTCATCAATCTACACACCATAATGACAATGCAAAAACAGGTTGTTAGATTGTTTGGCAAATTTAATAAAAATGATTCAGTATTCAGACCCTTTACTCAGTACTTTGTTGAAGCACCTTTGTCAGCAATTACGGCCTCAAGTCTTTTTGGGTATGATGCTGCAAGCTTGGCACACCTGTATTTGGGGAGTTTCTCCCATTCTTCTCTACAGATCCTCTCAAGCTCTGTCAGGTTGGATGGGGAGCGTCACTGGACAGCTATTTTCAGGTCTCTCCAGAGATGTTATATCGGGTTCAAGTCCGGGCTCTGGCGGTGCCACTCAAGGACATTCATAGACTTGTCCCGAAGCCACTCTTGCGTTGTCATGGCTGTGTGCTTAGTGTCGTTGTCCTGTTGGAAAGTGAACCTTCACCCCAGTTTTTTGGGCACCTCCCTGACCAATGCCCTTCTCCCCCGATTGCTCAGTTTGGCTGACGTTTTTATTGCGCTTTCATTGGTTATCCATTTTTGATTTTGATGTAGCTAGTCTGGTGGCTATAATATGTGAAAAATAATGTTTGTTTTTGTGTATAAAGGATTCACCCCAAAAATATTCTCGAGACATAAAGCAGATAAATAAATGTAATAAAATGGAAATATCAACACACACACACAGTGACTGTCTTTCTAGGAGCAGGTGTCATAGTTAGAGTGACAGTCCCAGTCAGACATTCACAAGATTAGCCACAGTGCCACATGACAAGCAGCTTAACTCCTGATAAGAGCAAAGCCTTGTGGTCGGAGCCAGATGATGTTGTTACCAGAGATGGTTTAGAGCCAGAGATATTGATCTACAGGTTTATGAATGAATGGACACACTTCATGGAGAAGGAGGATTCTGGGAGGATCAGGGAGGATCCATGCAATATCTAATCCAATGTCTGACCGTGCAATATGGTCTATGGTGCAGCTGGGGTTGAGTTTCCCGAAGACATTATTGCGGACATGGCACGTTTTTGTCCTGCTCCATATAAATCAGAAGACATTGGCTATCATAAATCTATGACCTTTTCCTGAAATTAAGCATGTTTCCTACCCTATATTTATGTTCTAAATGAAATAATGACATCAATTATATGAAGCCGAACACAGTATGTGCAGCAGTGCCTTAGTGTACTCCATTCTACTGTACCACATATCTGCCCAAATTGTCTTAACTTAGTGTAACAGTATAGCTTCCGTCCCTCTCTTCGCCCCAACCTGGGCTTGAACCAGGGACCCTCTGCACACAAGAACAACTGACACCCACGAAGCATCGTTACCCATCGCGCCACAAAAGCCGCGGCCCTCGCAGAGCAAGGGGAACAACTACTTCAGGTCTCAGATCGAGTGACGTCACCCGATTGAAACGCTATTAGCGCGCACCACCGCTAACTAACTAGCCATTTCACATCGGTTACACTAGGCCTACATGTATCTCAAAAACAAGGGAAGCTTGTAGCAGTATATTGCTGATCACAAGATTGTGTATCTCTCTAACAGGGGGAGGAATAAACGTATAGACATTATGCAGTCCTCTGGTGGACTGACTCGCTTAACAGATTTACGTCTACCGCCCTATGCTCTCTGAATAGCAAACAGGAGCATTTGCAATGTAAATGGTTGTATTCTTCTCTATATTGAATTGTTTTCTTAATCATTTCCTTTGTGCCATGAAGTAAAGAAAACAGATTCTGTCTAAAGAGCATTGGAAGTGTTAATGACCCCTTGGCTCAGCAGCAACATTAGCGCCTGGCAGCATAGCAAACACAGGGTCAATCACATTATCTCTAGGTGCTTGCTAACACCAACATTTTCTTTCTGATGAGCAAGACAATTGGATTCTGGAATTTGCAAGAAATACTTTATAATGTCCAATGTTGTGAATCTTCACCTCACCTGAGATGCTATTTCGTTAAAAGCATCTTAAAGGTATACCTATGTTCTATGTCATTGTAATGTCATTGTTTTAAACTACATATAGAAAATATACCATCGAGATACTTTATTTTTCTCATACACCTTTGTATGTTACTGAACTTCATATTGTAGATGCAGAATAAAGTGGGAATAGGTATAAACTCTTTACATTTCAAAACCAAATGACTACATTCTAAATAAAGAATGTGTAGTGAAATTAAGCTTTCTAAATGCATTGATCTTTATAATATAGTTATCCACCGCCAAAAGATGAAACAGAAAGATAAGATTGGAAAGAAACCTCATTTCCTTTCCATCCTTCGGTGGGACGTCCCCCACATGAATAATCTACCCGTGGTTGAAATCTGTGCATAATGAAAATCTCTTTTATAAATATGTATGCAGCCAAGACACAACATAATAGAGGTTTTTAGTGAAAAACAGATGTCTGGCTGGCTGATTTCTAAAGGATGAAGAGCAGAGAAGAGCACTGCAGAAAAGGATGTTCCCTTGCCTGGAAATGTCTTTAATTAATAGCACATTTTACATAATGATTACACTGTAATTGTGCCAACTAGCAGAGTGTCATTAAGTATATCCTTGCTCCTTTACAACGCTCTCCGGCTAAAAATAATGAGTTACATGGTATATCACTATGCAACAGGTCCATAAATAACATTTAAGCCCATACAAGGAATGTACTTATAAATAATAAATATTTGCCTTTTGTAATTGAGCAAAAAAAACGACTGTCTCTTTTGTCTGCCCTCCTATCCCCGCCAATTTGGCTTTGTCCTGTTATAGGCTAGTTGGGGGGGAAAGGAGATTTTTCAAATGTTTTCCTCCCTTGTAAGTACTGAATAATTTATTTGCCGGCTAATAGCCAACACTGTCAACACAGGGTGGTTAAAATATACCTGTGTCCAGATAGATGCGTTGACTGGCCGGGAAGGGATTATTCCCTGCTTCCAGATATTTTGTTGGATGCAGTCCCTGTATACACTGCAGTAAATCACTGCCTTCCAATTACACAGCTCCATAAAACAAGGCTTGAATTCAAATCAGGCCCCAAAACAGTGACAGAGATAGCATCTGCTTGCCTGCCCGGGTAGTGTTACTCATGTGGGTGAGACAAGGGGGTCCGAAGCTGGAGTTGGGGGTACAGGAGAGGGAGGGGTGGTGGGTAGGGTTGGGGGGTGTGAAGATTTGTTTCTTGTTTATTGCTTATGCCATTTTATTGTGGCTTGGGTGCAGGTTGCTCTAACCTCTTGGGGAAGGCTGAGTTCAAAATATTTCAGTTGGTCCCATAGCACATGGTGTAAATTTGCCTTTTCTGTGCCAGAGGTCACCTTTAGGTATGAAGAGAAATCATCATATTGCAAAGATATAAAACTAGAAAGAGGACAAATTATTTAATTATGAATAAGACTTTGGAGGCTTGGTGTTGGTTTTACATTTACATTACATTTTAGTCATTTAGCAGACACTCTTATCCAGAGCGACTTTCAATTAGTGCATTCATCTTAAGATAGCTGGGTGAGACAAACACATATCACAGTCATAGTAAGTACATTTTCCCTCAATAAAGTAGTTATCAGCAAAGCCAGTGTTAGTAGGAAAATAAAACTTGGGATTCATTTAAGATACTCTTTGAAGAGGTAGGGGTTCAGACGTTTTTGGAAAATGTCCTAGCGTCAGGGGGAAGCTGGTTCCCCCATTGGGGTGCCAGGACAGAGAAGAGCTTTGACTGGGCTGAGCGGGAGCTGACCTATAGAGGTGGGAGGGCCAAGGGACCAGAGGTGGCAGAACAGAGTGCTCGGGTTGGGTTGTAGGGTTTGAGCATAGCCTGAAGGTAGGGAGAGGCAGTTCCTCTTGTTGCTCCGTGGGCAAGCACCATGGTCTTGTAGTGGATGTGAGCTTTCACTGGAAGCCAGTGGAGTGTGCGGAGGAGTGGGTTGACATGGGAGAACTTGACATGGGAGAACCACCAGGCGGGCTGCGGCGTTCTGGATAATTGCAGGGGTTTGATGGGACAAACACGAAGCCCACCCAACAGAGAGGTGCAGTAGTTTAGACGAGAGGTGACAAGAGCCTGGATTAGGATCTGCTCCACTTCCTGTGTGAGGAAGGGTCATTCTCTAACAGATGTTGTAGAGCATGAACCTGCAGGAGTGAGTCACTGATTTGATGTGTGCAGAGAATGAGAGGGTGTTGTCCATGGTCAAGTCAAGGCTCTTTGCACTCTGGGAGGGGGACACTGTGGCCGGTAGTGAGAGCATGTGGTGCAGACTCAGATTCTATCCACGTTACCTGGTAGGAGCGTCCTGCCAGGTAGGATGCAATCCAAGAGTGTGTAGCGCAGGAGACTCCCAGCCCTGAGAGGGTGGCGAGGAGGATCTGATGTTTCACGGTGCCTTCGAGGCAGCGGATAGATCTAGGAGGATGAGAACAGAGGAGAGAGAGTGAGCTTTGGCAGTGCGGAGAGCCTCGGTGACACAGAGGAGAGCCGGTCTCAGTTGAGTGAGCTGTTTTGAAGCCTGACAGTTTAGGGTTAAGAAGATCATTCTGAGAAAGATAACGTGAGAGTAGTTCATAGACAGCACGCTCAAGTGTTTTGGAAAGAAAAGAAAGAAGGAATACCAGTCTGTATTTGTTGGCATCAGCGGGGTTGATTGTTGGTTTCTTGAGGAGGGGAGCGACATTTTGAAGTTAGAGGGGACACAGCCAGTAGCAGAAGGGGAGGGCCAAGCCAGCCGGGAGGAAAGGGGACAGTGAGAGTCATAGGATGTGGAAAGGGAGGAGAGTAGGGTAGAAGAGGCATAATCAAGAGACAGGAGAGAGAACGATTTAGCAGAAGGTAGAAATGATAAGAGGAGAGAGTAGTGGGTAGGGGCTTAGTAGGAGCTGAGTGGGTAGGGTTGAATGCGAGAGAGAGAGAAAAGGAAATAACGTGGTGATTAGAGACATTGAGGAGGTTGCAGCCAGATTAGTAGGTGAACAGGACTGGGAAAGAGTGAAGTCAAAAGAGGAAAGGAGTGGAAAGAAAGAGGTGGAAAGAAATTAATCAAAGTCAGGTGTCGGGGGGTTGAAGTCACCCAGTACGATGAGAGGTGATCCATCGTCGGTAAATTAGCTTATCAAGGTGTCAAGCTCATTGCGGAATTTTCATAGGGCACCTGGTGGGCGATATATGACAACAATGTAAAGCTTGAGTGGACAAGTGACAGTGACAGCATGGAATTGAAATTAGAAGATGGATAGGTGAGAGAGGGGGAAAATAGAAAATCTCCACTTAGGAGAAATTAGTAATGTGAACATTTAAACAAAATAAGAAAAAACAATGTTTTTTTGTTTTTTCCCCCGACAAAATTCTAATCGCAGTGCAGTTACCACAAAACATATTATTTTCAATGTTATAGCATAACTAGACGATAGGCTATAAGAGGCAAACTTTAGGCTACTTTGGTGAATTTGCGAGGCATGCAAAATAGATTACCAAGACATATGTGCACCGCGTTTTTCTTCCTGCCCCCTCCTCTCTTTCCATCACGTTGGCTCGCCTGTGTCATATTCATTACACTGATTCTGTTGCTAAACTTATCTTAAATGGAAGCAAATGGAACAAAACGGGGAGGGACCTACCTGAATTTGTCCAATAGACACTCGTGGTTTAGTTGTTCTGTTTTGCAACTGTTTGGACTAATGATTACACCCCTTCTCTTTTTCTTCACTAATGATGTTAGTGTGTTCAGTCTTCAGTCTGGTGTATGTAGAATGTCTTAGCCTATTCATTGATGATAGGCCCTGCTTTACTGAAGTTGCGAGCCATTGCAAACCAAGAGATTGTGAGATACAGCATTGCATTGCAAGATACAGCTTTTGATTACCTGTAGATAGGACTGGTGCACAGTTCTAACTATCTGCCTGGTGGCCAACCTGGCTATTGTCACAGAAGTTGTCATGTAGAGAAGAGGACCAAGGCGCATCGGGATTGTGGACACTCATGTTTATTAAAGAAAACATGTAAAGCATCCACTTGAACAAAAAAACAATAACAGTACTTACACCGGTAACAGTGTGGCAGGCTCAAACCAACGCAGTGCACACAAACAACCACCCACAACCCCAAAGAAAAACACACACACCTATATAGGACTTCCAATCAAAGGCAACTCAACACACCTGCCTTCAATTGGAAGTCCCAATCACCCACACAACATTTAACAAACACAAACCACCTGCCACATCCTGACCAAGACTAACACAATACACCCTCTGCTGGTCAGGACGTGACAGCTATACTGTGCCCCTCTCCTCTCTCTCCCTCCCTCCCTCGCTAGCTAGCTATGAAAGATGCAAGTGTTTGTGTTCTTGGAAGAATTGCAAAAAAGACCTAGTTGATTCTTAGTGGAATCGAATCTTGACACTCAGAGGTGTAATTGGGGTTCAGTAATAGTAGTTCAGATGCAATGATTAACCATCTGAAAAGGACACACCATGAGACCCAAACCGTTACTGGCAGCAGCACAGCTGCATTGTGAAAACACCATGACATTTTATTGATTTCTATTATTTTTTTTACGTAAAACCGATAAAGAAATGGCTCTTTAAACGTTAAGAAAAACGGTCCATTTGTCACATCCCTAGCCCTGTGCCACCACTGCGACGACCAGATGCTCTCGGATTATGAGAAAATACGTAGTCAGATGACGAGAGAGCAGCTGGAGCAGCAGTGTTTTCTGGGTTAATCCATGTCTCCGTAAAGGCCAAAAAGTTTAGTAACTGAAGAGCAACAGGCTGACATTTAGTTTCCCAGTTATTGAAGCATTCTGCATAAATGCAATCCGTCGGTGGCGTTGGTTGGCGGGATGTTTAGCGAGATGGAGAGATGGGGTGATCGAGGGATGGAGGGATACGGAGGTGTGAGGGAATTTAATACACTCTGAGGCAGGGAGGCGAGCGGCAGAGAGCGAGAGAGCGAGAGAATCTTGAGTGTTTTTCGTCCGCCGCTGCGCCATGACGCGTCGACCAGGGAGCTGAGCAAAAGTAAATCGCATCATCACATATGCAGATTTCCCTGCGCATGTGATTCACATTTGATCAGCTCCCCGGCCAGCGCGGCAGGGCGCAGCGGCAGATAGAAAACCCTCCGGATTCTCTCCCTCTCTGCCGCTCGCCTCCCTGCCTCAGAGTGTATTAAATACTCTCCCTCACACCTCCGATCGCTCCATCCCTCCATCTCACCAACCATCCCCCCAACCAATGCCACCGACGGATTGCATTTATGCAGAATGCATCAATAACCGGAAAAACTAAAAGGCCTTGTCAGGGACGAGGAGTTGTCACAGGCACAGGCAAATGATTCTCCACCGGCGCTCATCTGAGCTGCAATCAGCTTATAATCTGGGTATACATCAGGCTCTGACATGGACATTTCCTGCTTCCTTTGTCATTCTCCGTGGCAGTAATCACAGCGATAGGCGCTCAACCTCACCAAAATGTATAAATAATTTTAATTCAAACATATTAACAGTCAAAATATGGGAATCCATCATGGCGGCATACGGGGAAAGGCTTCTTAAGAAGCAATCAGGGCCTCGGAGTGTGTTCTTTGTCTTTGGCGGCTGAGAGACAGGGTGCAGATTACTATCAGCCAACCCTGTTCTGCATAACTGCCTCCTCCCTCAGTGCTTTTAAATGTTCCTGACGATCTATTACATTTACCAAGCAGCCTTCCCAGGTGGCTGCACGGCTCCCCTTGCTTCTTCCTTTAATCTCATGCTTCCCTGGGAATGCGAAGGAGATCTGGATGAGGGTTTAAAGACCTTTTTATGAAGGCAGGCATGTGGGCCTCTATCCATCTTCCACCAACTAGCAGACACGTTTATGTTCCATGGACGGGTTATGTCCCGCCATCTTAAAGAACAAAAACTTGCCCTTTTTACCTCATTGGGAAGAAGAGATGCTGGACATGTTACGGTGGTTTTTGAGTGTTCCTAGACCAGCACCAGATCTTACGCTTGACCAACAATGGACTTGACTTGGATGTATCTCTCACAAACTAGAACGATTTTCAGTCTTTAAATGTTAGACAAAATTATCCTCTGGTGTATTGATTATGTGAGATCAGACATGAATCTATGATAGAAAATGTAAATATTGTAGATGCATACATATCGTAGACTCATAGATAATGCTACAATCATTTCATCGACCCTGTGACAATTCGAGTCAAACACGGATGCCCAGGCACAGGCACAGGCTTCCCATTGCCACTGAAATTAATTCCATTGCTTTGCTGTCGGAGTGTGTCATCGGATACGCACACATAAGTATAAAGATGTAAAATGGCATAATCCAGCCATCCAACCATCTTATTAAAGCACATCAAAATATATATTTTTTCATTCCACCCAGAGGAGAAAAGAATGTTAGCACTATCTATTCACAGGAGGTGAAAATGAAGGCAGTTTCAGCCTGGAAGCCACCCAAGCTTGTCAGGACACGGACTGCGGTTTTATGTCATGTCATTTATCTGCAGTTTAGATTTTCTATGACCGCATTGTCTCTTTCAAGAACCTTTTGGAAAATATACACGCTGTACAAACAGCCACCTCTTGTCCGTGGCGTAACTAGGAAACGCTAATGTTTTTCTAACAGTCACAGCGTCCTAATGATCCTCACACACATCTCAGACACGTTTCATTTTTGAATTCCGATTGAAATAAATATTCATTTAATAACACGGATAACGCTCAGAGAGAGCGGAATCCACATGGGAAGATAGGAGCATATAGAATAGTGGAAGGATGCGGGGTGAATGACAAAAAAACGATCGAGGGATGCCCTCTCTTCGTCCGCCGTAAAGCACATCGAGGCAAATCAACACCCATGGATCACAACCCTTTTCATTACAGTTTAACAGGCACCGCACTTTCTATTTTTCACCTCAACAAAATCTTTGATGTAAAGTTCCATAGTAAAAAGAATAATAATGGTTTTCACCATGGCCACAGGTTAATGGTTTGGATCTTAGATGGGACTGGATGGATGAGAGTGGAGGCAGCAGCAGCCAATGACCTGGTGGTCCTGTAAAGGTGGGTTCAGATTAGGCTTGTCTGTAGGCCTAAGAAGAAACATTTAGAATTGTATGCTATTATATAAAAAAAAGGATACCGCTGGATAACAACATCAGGAGTGTTTGCCATGCATTAACTGCACAACCAGTATGCTCAACATGTTGGTCATTTGAACCTTACCCACGTTATTGACCATTCTACAGCTGGTTATATAGAAACACACATAACACACTCACACACTGAGCCACAAAAATGGCTGACATCATGTGAGTGTATGCATGCTGTGAGAGTGTTTATTAAATTGCAAATCAGGGCGGCAAATTGAAAAGCCCTTGCTCTTGTCATATAGATTTTCCCCCATCAATCCCACCCTTCACCCCTCTTCCCCCATCTATCCCCTGGCCTCCCCTAGCATGAGGGCACACAGCAGGAATTATAGCTCAGTGAAGTGCGGTGGCAAAGCCCGGGAGATTCATAGACAGTTGAAATGATAAAGTCCGGACCAGGAGAAGCGCCACCGGTGCAATAACAGCCAGAGAGTCACAATAAAGTTTAGTTTAATGACAAACACAAATAACGTGAACATTTGGCTGGGGCGCTAAACCCTTGCTTCAGGATCGCATGTGATATATTAGTGGGCAACTGACCATGACTGCCGGGCGATTGTGCTGCTTGCCGCGGAGGCGTGGGCCGCGGTGATACATGTGGCAAGGTGGCAGGTGTCCATTTTATAGAGTTATTCACTCGGAAATGCTGCTGGAGTGGACACTGGACGTTGGCTGGGCCATGGAGGGTGGAGGGGGCCTGGTTACATTATTGTTATTGCACAGCTGATATCTCCCAGACCCTGGCCCTGTCCACACGTGCCCCGCTGGACCTCTGGCTGGCTCAGCACCACTGCAGTGCAGTAGTCTAGTACACCAAACGCTAACAGGCTAACGGATAGTCTCTGAGGTGATAACCAACCTGATGCGCTAACATGATAATGGCTAGTCTCTGAGATACAGCTAGCCAAGTGCGCTAGCAGACTTATAGTGTCTGAGGTGATAACCAACCGGCTGTGGACAGGGGAGCCTGGCCTGACTAGCATCCTAGGCTGGGCCGGGCTGGGGCACTTTGGTTGGTTAAACGACACCCAGAGAAAAATGACATGGGCTTCAGCTTTTGGTCACTGTGTCCCGGTCTGGTCTGGTCTGTGTCTACAGGGTTGCCCATTTTAGGCAAGCCTCATGTAAAAACATAACGGATATTATGTTTTCCCCTGAATCAATTTAGTGACCACATCATCTAGCAGTGTCCTGATACACCTGGTTAAATGACCAGTGATGACTAAGTCTGAACCACAGAGATACAACTAGATGATTTAGATCAGTGGTTCTCAACTGGTTTTGCCTCGGGACTCAAATTGAACCAGGTTGTCTCAGTCGCGATGCGATATCCGCATCACGATATTCTTTTTGCCTAAATACAATATGGAAAACTTTAATGCTAAATTGATAATAAATGTACCAATTCTATGAGAAGGGAAAAACAGTCACATCTTTTCCATTGTCAATAATTCCATTTGCCCATATTCTTGATGAAGACCACAAAATCAACCAAATCCACTAAATAGCACTGCTTATAACTCCCTATTGGAAATACTATGATTGAAGAACATTTTTGAAGAGGTTAAATTATTTAAAAAATATATAGGTTAGTTGTCATTTCTACACACTTTCTACCTGGTTTTATTCGGTTAAGTTCGGACATTTTTTATTTTATTTTATTTTTCTTTACTCAGACACTCAACCCATTCAAAACCTGCCGAGACGCAAACCAATTGAGAGTCGCTGATTTAGATGATCTATCTCTACGTTCTGAACATCCTCGCTAAAGCGGGATCACACATGATCATGTGAAAAACAATGGGACATAACGATATTCAATTTGCTCCAACACTCGTTTATCACACGCTTACTGTCACCTACTTAACCACTGTGAGTGATGATGGCTGGCTGGCCATGGCCTATGGTGTAGCTGATGGGCTGATGGGCTGATAGGCTGGGGTAGGAGATGGAGTGTCGGGCAGCTGGTCGCTTGGTGGTGAAATAGGGGATCAGGACTGGCCGAGTGTTGTGAGGACCAGCGGGAGAGACAACCACTGGGAGATGGACGACGGTGTGGCGCACCGGATAGTTTTCCCACAAATCAATCACTGCGTCCTTAACAGCATTACACCTATGAGTATTCGTTCGCTTGAACATTTTGGTTTATGAGTACAGGGAAAAGACAATGCAGATATCCATAAAGAGTGAAATAAGCCACAATAAAGCCTTTGAATCATCCCTTTTGGGATGAACCCAGCACTATAGACTCTAACAAGGGACATTAAGCGACCACCCTCTGCTATGCTAGTTGTTGCCACGTTTTCTGTTTACACGGGCTAAAAGAGCTCATTTAGCGCGGCCATTGTTGAACGTGGCCCTCAATGCAGATCAATTTGAAGGGCCATTATCCAAGGAGAACGTCAGAGACAAAAGGAAGACAGCTAGTGACAAATGATCCAGCCCATAGTAGGGTATAAGACACGCTTACCATGCTAACAACATGGTGGGCAGAATGGACCCCACCCCCCGTTGAAAACAAACAATGTGCTTCCTATTAATCATTGTTGATACGTGTCATCATTATCCCTCAATGAATGGCTATCCAGACCTCCCGGCGGACATCTACATGACAATTCAACATGGTGCAACGCAAATCCACCGAGAGATAGACTAGAGCATATTTCCACTTCTGAATGGTAATGGACACAAAATAATAAACGGAATTGTGTCATCATCATCATGTCATCTGGAGGACTAGAACAAAAATGGCGTTTGTGGAAAATGGCACTGAGTGTTGGTGATGAGGGAGATGGTGGTGGTGTCTGGGTAACCTTGCAGGTACACTGTTGTGATTATTCTGTACAGGTTGGGATAATGTTGGACTCTGGGGGACAGAGAGGAGCTGATTGGTGATTAGAGATATAATTAAGAGCAGCTTTGACATGGCCCCTCCCCCCTTCCTCCCCCCTCATACTCCCCCAGTCTCCCCCGTGTCCCCCACCTCCCCTAAAAGCCCTCAAGGCCCCTTCTCATCGGTGTTTATGGCTCTTCACCCTATTATCCCACAACAAAAGGGAGCTTCGCCACACAAACCCCAGCCAGCTGCCTGCCTGCCGCCCTGCATGCCTGGCTGCCTGCCTAGCTACCACCACTGCCCTGGAATACACTGGTGCTCTCCAGTGACAATAAAAAGAAACTTGAGATTAAACAAAAAAAGTTACACCATATTTGCTCAGACTAACTATGATGAAAGGCAATGAAGACAAGGGCTCCTCATGTAGGTATCAATATAAATATTACTGGAAGGTCAATTAATATGTAAATTAACTCCTCCATTTAATTAGCTATTTAACTATTTTCCGAGGCATGGACATATTAAATCATGCTTAAAGACCCCTCTAACTAGGCTCCTGACAATAGTGCTAGGGAGTCGCGGGCTCATAAACTACCGGCTTGACCTATAAAGAGCCGCGAGTCTGCTAATTCCATCTCAGGCTAATTTTATGACTTGCATAAAATAACCATAGTGCAGCTTTGTGGCTGTAAAGAGGATGTGGGTGATAAAACTAGACCCGGGGAAAGCATCAGAAATCTCCTCTTTACTAGTGTCCTCATTTATTATTCTATTATTCTTTGCAGGGTACCGGGCTCCTGTGAAAGACAAATGACCTTATTATATTAAATCATTTGTGAGGATATTAACCGTTAATCACATATAAACAGCATTTAAAAGGTATTGATTTCCCAGCAGCTCATAACAGCTTTTTAAATTGATGTTCAATAACATGATAATAGATAATCAGCGTAATTCTGCCTGTCAAAGTAGGGGACAAAGGTTAATGAGTGTTACCTGCGGTGACCTCATCCCAACTCCCCTTCACACCCCTCCAAACCCCTCCAATGACCTCTATCTCAACAGGTTCATGACCTTGGCTGTTCCCATCACCCCAGAAAGGGATGGACAACATGTTCAACATGGGCAAAATACCTGTCTGCCCTCTGTCCGTTTTCAGTATCATACCATATTACTCACCATGGAATGCTATTTCACATGTTCAAATGGATATCAGATTAAAACTGGTGTGGTCACAAAATGACACTGTGATATTACAAATACATCATATGTACACTGAGTATACAAAATATTAAGAATAGTACGTGCATTACGTTCAGTGAAGTACAGTACGTAACGCAACAATGACAACAACACAACAATTACCTTGAGAGCAGAGGTAGAGGAGAGGAAGAGGGGCCAAATGGACCAATAATGAGACTAACCTACACACAGTAAATAAACATTGAATTCAACTTAGTGTTGGTATAGATACATCTATAGCTCAGTAATCACCTCTCTAATACACCGGGCTTGTATAGAGTAGAATGGCCTGTCCTATTGCCACATCAAGCCTGTAGAGAATGTCTCGTCCTATTGTCGGATAAACTTATGTGGCCTGGTAGATAGCTATGTCACAGGGTATCATTCAAACTTGTTTACTACACTACACCCCCTTAACATTGATAAGACATTTATATTGCAATCAACATTCCATACAGTTTAATGATTCATTCAGTATTTTGAGCTTTGATATGGCACTGAGTGTGTACAAAACATTAGGAACACCTGCTCTTTCCATGACATAGACTGAGTGGGTGAATCCAGCTGAAAGCTATGATCCCGTATTGATGTAAACTGTTAAATCCACTTCAATCAGTGTAGATGAAAGGGAGACCTGTTAAAGAAGGATTTTTAAGCCTTGAAACAATTGAGACATGGATTGTGTGTGTGCCATTCAGAGGGTGTATGGGCAAGAGAAAATATTTAAGTGCCACTGAATGGGGCATGGTAGTAGATGCCAGGCACAACGATTTGTGTCAAGAACTGCAACGCTGCCGGGTTTTTCATGCTCAACAGTTTCCCGTGTGTATCAAAAATGGTCCACCACCCAAAGGACATCCAGTCAACTTAACACAACTGTAGGAGGCATTGGAGTCAACATGGGTCAGCATTACTGTGGAACGCTTTTGACACCTTGTAGAGAATTGAGGCTGTTGAGAGAGCAAATGGGAGGGGGGGTACAACTCAATATTAGGGAGGTGTTCCTAATGTTTGGTGAACTCAGAGTATATCAAAATATACCGTTTTAATTAAGAGTAGTAGACCATACCTTATTGTCAAAGGTAGGAAAACACATTATGTGCCTATAGGCACATTACCTTTTGTTCACACTATCGCTAGCAGTTTTCAGGTGAGTCACTTTTCACACCTTAGGTGAAACACAACACTTTATTTGCAAGTATGGACAGCTATATTGTATTTAACCCTAGAACTTCACTTCAAAGACTACAGTTTTGGTGCAGTTTTCACATTTGTGTGTGTATGTGCGTGTGTACATCTGTGTATGTGTGTGCATGCGTGCGTGCGTCTGTGTGTGTGTGTGTGTGTGTGTGTGTGTGTGTGTGTGTGTGTGTGTGTGTGTGTGTGTGTGTGTGTGTGTGCGTGCGCGCGCGCGTGTGTGTGTGTGTGTGTGTGTGTGTGTCTGCATCCGTACGTGTGTTCATGTGTGTGTCTGTTGTGCATCCAGACCGCCCGCAGATACCATTTAGTTTTAAGAGTCCTCCCAGTTGCTGTTGGGAATCTGGCATGCCACAATAATACATTGCAGCAGGTAGCAGAGGATAGCGTGCAGCATGCAAATCTATCTTGGTGTCCCTCTGGGGCCAAGGCAGAGGAGAGCACAGGGAGAGAAAATGAAACTGTGCTGCACCAAACACTGTGTCTCCTCTCTCTCTGGGACCAAAGTTAATTTCGGAGAGGGAAGTAGAAAATAAGGTTCAAGCTAGTCCTCTCTATCCTCTATCCCCTGTTCCAACACACTGTGGCTCATAATATGGTACCAGAGATGGATATGTGAGAGGATAGACTCACATTCAAAGCCTGACACAGGTCCAGCTGATTCATTATGACAGGCCTATCTTTTATTAGCCCGTGCTTCGTATTTAAATTCCATCTCGTTGGGGGATGAAAAAAAAGTGAATTTTCTCTGGATGAATACAGCTGATTTATTATGCAGCCAGATGTATAGCTATAGCCAGGTAATTATTATTAGCCCTGTGAGTCTTGACAGTTGTGTTGAGTAGTTATTATGTACGGGTATATGATATTAGCCGTTTAAGTTAGTAGTGAGTCCTATAGATTGACAGGATGTAAACTCACACAGCCACTGTGTTCAGTATATCCTTAAGATTGGAACGCTCTATGTAGATTGCCAATGCAAAATCATTCCAAGACAATACAAGCAAAAAGGCCTAATAACAGTCTCTCTCGCCAAACTGTTGTTAGAAGAGACTAGCTCATTTTCAGGTGTAGAATTTTATTGTAGTACGAGGGGTTGAAATCAAACACATCCCATTTGCCAGTTATTAGGAGATTGACGAACAGGAAATTAATACATGGGTGGACGCTAGAGTGCTTCAATTCCAGGCTGCCAGCACAGGCCCTGGTTTTATAGTCTCCTCCCAGAGCCGTGAAGAGAGCGAAACCAGGCTAAATTAACATGACTGAGTTTGCTACTCTGCTCCTCTCAGCCTGTTGTTACGATATAGCTTTTAGCAAAAAACTTTTCTAATTCCTTATGAGTAAAAGTGTAGTAGTCTGAGTGTAGTTATTTGGGATGGAATATGTGATCTAACTGCCCTACACTCCAAAGTAATAAGGTTGATATAGTAGTGTTATAGTAGTGTATCAAAGTAATACGGTTGATATAGTAGTGTTATAGTAGTGTATCAAAGTAATAAGGATGATATAGTAGTGTTATAGTAGTGTATCAAAGTAATAAGGTTGATATAGTAGTGTTATAGTAGTGTATCAAAGTAATAAGGTTGATATAGTAGCGTTATAGATGTGTATCAAAGTAATCTGACCAGATATTTTTATATATTTAACATTGACTTTATTTCACTGCTTCACTTAAGTAAAACGTTTAAAACTTCTTCAGCTGCAGTACCACAAAAATACTTGTGTTTAATGGTACAGTTCAGACGTGTCTTAGGAAAAGGAAACTCTGCAAACTTAGAACGTTTTAGTAATTTGATGTGCGAAGATTTTGGTGAATAAAGACATTCGTCGAAGCATTTTAGTCTTTTATATTTCCCTGCACCTTATATGGCTACTATGTTGGGATTTCTCCATTGTTCAGATTTGAGAGACAGAGGTTCAAGGAGTCCAGCATGGCTGATACCAAGGCAGAGAATAATGATGAGGTGGGTGGTGGTGGAGGATGTGCTCTGTACCTCTGGTGTTGGGAGAAACACACCAAACTGTATTGATTCTGATCCTGTTTCATTTTTGTAAGTGGCCAGCGTTTCACACTTTGTTTGGGCACCTTTTTGATGGCCCCTGACAGGTCTGTTGATGCTGTCTGGGACAATTTGACAGGCTGGACGAGGCTGGGGGGAATGATAGAGGGGAGAAAGGGGGAAGGGAAGGGGAGGAGGGTGTGTGTGTGCAGCTTAGCACAGCTCAGCACCAGTGACTTTCCTATCCTACTGCCGCCTCCTCCCTCAGACTCCTGGAATCAATTCTGTGTGTTTATAGACCATTTCACAGGCCTTTACCTGTAACATCACTGGTGTCAGTCCCATAAATACCCACAGATATATAATGGTTGAATTAGTATAATGGTTAAAACAAGGCTTTGGCTACAAGCATAAAGGAAATGTCAACATGTTCTCTTCACTAAGGTAATTAGAGACCATTACTACAGCAGGCTTGGCTGGAAACATCATCAAGGTTAAAGTCAACATCCACAAGACCCCTCCAACTGCTGTTTTTTTTACCCCTTGTCTCTAAAAGATGGGCCATGGACATTTTTGTAAACAGAAGCATTCGCAGGGTTCCTTCCAGGTTCAACGCAAAATCAGCCCACTTTTTCAGCACTCCAGGTAAATGACCAGGTCTATTTCTACTACTGTGGTTTTAACTGGCCAGACAGATGCTCAATGAGCTGGTCAAATACAGAGCGTTTAGACTAAGGGTGCGTCCAAAATGGCACCCTATATAGTTTACTACTTTTGACCAGCCCTATAGGCTCTAATAGGGGATAGGGCTCTGGTAGTGCAGTATAGGAGATGTGCCATTTCAGATGCAGCCTAAACCATTTAAACAAAAGGACAAGCCAGACAACACTTCCACACCACTGGTTAGCACATGGACCACATGGATGTTCAAATCAAATCAAAATGTATTAGTCACATGCACCGAATAAAGCAAGTGTAGACCTTACAGTGAAATGCTTACTTATGAGCCTCTAACCAACAATGCAGTTTCAAAAAATTCAGCTAAAAATAAGAGATAAAAGTAACAAGTAATTAAAGAGCAGCATTGAAATAAGGACAGCGAGACTATATACAGGGGGGTACCGATGCAGAGTCAATGTGCGGGGGCACCGGTTATTTGAGGTAGTATGTAGAGAGAGTTATTAAAGTGACCATGCATAGATGACAACAGAGAGTAGCAATGGTGTAAAGAGGGGGTAGGGGGTAGGGGGTGTCACTGCAAATAGTCTGGGTAGCCATTTGATTACATGTTCAGGAGTCTTATGGCTTGGGGGTAGAAGCTGTTTAGAAGCCTCTTGGACCTAGACTTGGCGCTCCGGTACTGCTTGCCGTGCGGTAGCAGAGAGAACAGTCTATGACTAGGGTGGCTGGAGTCTTTGACAATTTTTAGGGCCTTCCTCTGACACCGCCTGGTATAGAGGTCCTGGATGGCAGGAAGCTTGGCCCCAGTGATGTACTGGGCCGTACGCACTACCTGTAAGGGGTGCGTGACTGGCTGCAGTGAAGTCAGGCGCAGGAGAGCAGAACTGGGTAATAACCGGAGCAGTTTAATATGAAAAACCAACGGCACCCAGAGCAACAAAATATGGTTACAAAATAACCCGTCGTGAACCAGTCAGAGTGCACAATCACTTTACAACAAACAATTTCACACACAAGTAATCATCAACTATTTTACACCATTTTAAAGATAAGACTCTCGGTAATCTAACCACATTGTCCGATTTCAAAAAGGCTTTACAGCGAAAGCAAAACATTAGATTATGTTAGGAGAGTACCCTGCCAAAAATAATCACACAGCCATTTTCCAAGCAAGCATATATGTCACATAAACCCAAACCACAGCTAAATGCAGCACTAACCTTTGATGATCTTCATCAGATGACACTCCTAGGACATTATGTTATACAAAACATGCATGTTTTGTTCAATCAAGTTCATATTTATATCAAAAAACAGCTTTTTACATTAGCATGTGATGTTCAGAACTAGCATACCCACCGAAAACTTCCGGTGAATTTACTAAATTACTCATGATAAACGTTCACAAAATACATAACAATTATTTTAAGAGTTATAGATACAGAACTCCTTTATGCAATCGCGGTGTCAGATTTTAAAATAGCTTTTCGGCGAAAATACATTTTGCAATATTCTGAGTACATAGCTCGGCCATCACGGCTAGCTATTTTGACACCCACCAAGTTTGGGACAACCTAAACTCAGAATTACTATTAGAAAAATTGGATTACCTTTGCTGTTCTTCGTCAGAATGCACTCCCAGGACTTCTACTTCAACAACAAATGTTGTTTTGGTTCCAAATAATCCATAGTTATATTCAAATAGCTCCGTTTTGTTCGTGCGTTCAGGTCACTATCCGAAGGGTGACGTGCGAGCGCATTTCGTGACAAAAAAATTCTAAATATTCCATTACCGTACTTAGAAGCATGTCAAACGCTGTTTAAATCAATTTTATGCTATTTTTCTCGTAAAATAGCGATAATATTCCAACCGGGCAACGTTGTATTCATTCAAAGGCTGAAAGAAAAAAAATGGAGTAGTCTCGTGACCGCGCATCTCCAGTGTCACTGTCCCCAGGCTGACCACTTACAAATTCTCCTGCTGTTCTTCGCCCAGAGACAGCAGACACCCCATTCTACTTTCTGGTGGCTTTAGAGAGCCAATGGGAGCCTTAGAAAATGTCGCGTTACAGCACAGATGCTGTATTTTCGATAGAGATGCAACAGAAGGACAACAAATTGTCAGACAGGGCACTTCCTGTATGGAATCTTCTCAGGTTTTGGCCTGCCATATGAGTTCTGTTATACTCATAGACACCATTCAAACAGTTTTAGAAACTTTAGAGTGTTTTCTATCAAAATCTACTAATTATATGCAGGAGTAGTAACCAGATTAAATCGGGTACGTTTTTTATCCGGCCGTGAAAATGCTGCCCCCTAAGAAGTTAAAAGCGGCTCTAGCATTTAGCTCAGTGCGGATGCTGCCTGTAATCCATGGCTTTTGGTTGGGGTATGTACTTACGGTCACTGTGGGGATGACATCATCGATGCATTTATTGATGAAGCCAATGACTGATGTGGTATACTCCTCATTGCCATCGGAGGAATTCCGGAATATATTCCAGTCTGTGCTAGCAAAACAGTCCTGTAGCTTAGCATCTTCTTCATCTGACCACTTTTTTATTGATTTAGTCACCGGTGCTTCCTGCTTTACTTTTAGCTTGTAACCAGGAATCAGGAGGAAATAATTATGGTCAGATTTGCCAAATGGAGGGTGAGGGAGAGCTTTGTATGCGTCTCTGTGTGTGTGGTATAGCTTGTCAAGAGTTATTATTCCTCTGGTTGCACATTTAACACGCCGATAGAAATTTCTTAAAAGGGATTTAAGTTTCCCTGCATTAAAGTCCCCTACTACTAGGGGCGCCGCCTCTGGGTGAGCGTTTTCTTGTTTGCTTATGGCGGAATACAGCTCATTCAATACTGTCTTAGTGCCAGCCTCTGACTGTGGTGGTATGTAAACAGCAACAAAGAATACAGATGAAAACTCTGTCTGTAGGTAGTGTGGTCTACAGCTTATCATGAGAAACTCTACCTCAGGCGAGCAAACCTTGAGACTTCCTTAGATATCGTGCACCAGCTGTTATTTACAAAAATACATAGTCCGCCCCTTGTCTTACCAGACGCCACTGTTCTATCCTGCCGATACATCGTATAACCAGCCAGCCGTATGTTGATGTTGTCATCGTTTAGCCACGACTCTGTGAAGCATAAGATGTTACAGTTTTTAATGTCCCGTTGGTAGTTTAGTCTTCCGCGTAACTCGTCGATTTTATTGTCCAAAGATTGCACGTTTGCTAGCAGAATGGAGGGAAGTGGGGGTTTATTAGATCGCCTGCGAATTCTCAGAAGACAGACAGACCTTCGGCCCCTCTTTCTCCACCTCCTCTTCATGCAGATCCCGGGATTGGAGCCTGGAAGCAGTGTATCCTTTGCGTCGGGCTCATCAAAGTCGTGAAAGGAAAAATAATATTCTGCTAGTCCGTGGTGAGTAATCGCAGTCCTGATGTCTAGAAGTTATTTTTGGTCATAAGAGACGGTAGCGGCAACATTATGTACAAAATAAGTAAATACATTTGTTACAAGCAACGAAATAAGCAACCCACAAAACCCAATCAGCTGGGGGCACGTAAAACGTCGGCCATCTTCTCTGGCTCCATGTTTCAGTAGGAGATAATGTAATTCAGGTTTATTCCCCGCAAGTTAATGAAATGAATGAATTACTGAATGCACACTTAAACTGGTCAATTGAGTATTTGTGTAATTACCTTTTTCAAATGGTTTAACCTCTACGGGCTAGGGGGCAGCATTGAGAATTTTGGAAAAAATATGTGCCCATTTTTAACTGCCTCCTACACCAACTCAGAAGCTAGAATATGCATATGATTGTTCAAGTTTGGATAGAAAACACCCTAAAGTTTCTAAAACTGTTTGAATGGTGTCTGTGAGTATAACAGAACTCCTATGGCAGGCAAAAACCTGAGAAGGTTTCATGCAAGAAGTACCCTGTCTGACAAGGTGTTGTTGTTCTTGCTTCTGTTTATTGAAGAGTCAGGATCTTAGCTGTAACGTGACAATTCATAGGGCTCCAATAGGCTCTCAGAACCCGGGAAAAACCTGAACGATGACGAGGCAGCCTCAGGCTGAAACACAGAATCCCCTTTTCCAAGTGTCGCATCAGAGGACAATAGAATTAGGCGCGTGCGCGATTCGACCCCGTGGAGGATTTACCTTCGGCTGTTTAGCTAATTGCAGATTCCCGGTCGGAATATTATCGCTTTTCTACGACATAAATTGCAAAAAAATTGATTTTAAACAGCGGTTGACATGCTTCGAAGTACGGTAATGGAATATTTAGATTTTTTTTGTCATGTTCTGCGCCATGCGCACGACCGTGATTTAGCATTCTGATAGTGTCTAGAACGCACGAACAAAACGCCGCTGTTTGGATATAACGATGGATTATTTGGGACCAAACCAACATTTGTTATTGAAGTAGAAGTCCTGGGAGTGCATTCTGACGAAGAACAGGAAAGGTAAGGCCATTTTTCTTATAAGAAATGTGATTTTGGTGAAGGCTAAACTTGCCGGGTGTCTAAATAGCTAGCCCGTGATGGCTGGGCTATGTACTTAGAATATTGCAAAATGTGCTTCATCCGAAAAGCTATTTTAAAATCGGACATATCGAGTGCATAGAGGAGTAATGTATCTATAATTCTTAAAATAATTGTTATGCTTTTTGTGAACGTTTATCGTGAGTAATTTAGCAAATTGTTAGTAAATTCCCCGGAAGTTTGCGGGGGTATGCTTTTTCTGAACGTCACATGCTAATGTAAAAAGCTGTTTTTTTATATAAATATGAACTTGATTGAACAGACATGCATGTATTGTATAACATAATGTCCTAGGTGTGTCATCTGATGAAGATCATAAAAGGTTAGTGCTGCATTTAGCTGTGGTTTGGGTTTTTGTGACATTATATGCTAGCTTGAAAAATGGGTGTCTGATTATTTCTGGCTGGGCACTCTCCTGACATAATCTAACGTTTTGCTTTCGTTGTAAAGCCTTTTTGAAATCGGACAGTGGGGTTGCTAGAATGCTACATCACGGTCTAGCGCATGACGCATGGCGTGACAAAAAATGTCTAAATATTCCATTACCGTACTTCGAAGCATGTCAACCGCTGTTTAAAACCAATTTTTATGCCATTTATCTCGTAGAAAAGCGATAATATTCCGACCGGGAATCTGCAATGAGCCTAAACAGCCCAATTAAATTTCTCCACGGGGGCGAATCGTGCATGCGCCTCATTCAATGGTCCTCTGATCGGCCACTTACCAAAGGCGATAATTTGTTTCAGCCAGAGGCCGCCTCGTCAACCTTCAGGTATTTCGCGGGTTCTGAGAGCCTATTGGAGCCCTAGGAATTGTCACGTTACAGCTAAGATCCTTACTTTTCAATAAACAGATGCAAGACGCACGACTCCTTGTCAGACAGGCCACTTCCTGCATGAAACCTTGTCAGGTTTTTGCCTGCCATAGGAGTTCTGTTATACTCACAGACACCATTCAAACAGTTTTAGAAACTTTAGGGTGTTTTCTATCCAAACCTGAACAATAATATGCATATTCTAGCTTCTGAGTTGGTGTAGGAGGCAGTTAAAAATGGGCACATATTTTTTCCAAAATTCTCAATGCTGCCCCCTAGCCCAAACAGGTTAACGAGAGTCTTGTCTTTAAATAGCTGTAAAATAGTCATATGTTTGAGAAATTGAAGTAATAGTAAACGTTTTAAAAATCGCGCCACTGTATTCAACTGGCTGTTACGTAGGTGGGACGAATTCGTCCCGCCGGTCCCATAGAGGTTAAATGATTTCGCTGCTGGGCCAATTTTCATACGAGCAAGCAAAATAAATAAATACTGCATTCGGAGAAATATGTTTCCATAGCCGCCATCTCCTCCTGTGACAGGGGATACACGTGACTCCTGAGAAGTGCTGCGTCTACCAGGAGATTTATCCCACAATCCCCCTGTCGATGGGGTGGTAATTGAGTCGCCCTCTTCTTACAGAAAGCGAGAGCCAAATTGGCATATTCAGAGGGGATGCGCACGGTGGAGACCTGGTCTGGACTTTCCACCGTAGTAGCACCGACGAAAACCCCTAAACACCTCCCTGAGCACTTTCGTGACCACCCCTTGAGAGCCCTCTGTTGCCACGAAATAGTGGGGTCATGACAGGCCAACCAGGGTAGGCCCAGCACCACGGGAAATGCAGGAGAATCAATAAGGAAAAAAATAATTCTCTCCTTGTGACCCTCCTGCGTAACCATGCCCAGTGGAGCGGTGGCCTCCCTAATTAGCCCTGACCCTAATGGTCGACTATCTAGGGCATGCACAGGGAAGGGCATATCCACAGGAACAATGGGGATCCCAAACTAAGGGCAAATGCTCTATCAATAAAATTCTCGGCTGCGCCTGAATCTATGAGCGCCTTATGCTGGGAATGCAGGGAAAACTCAGGAAATTTATAAACAAAAACATGTGAGCAACAGGGGGCTCTGGGTGAGCCTGGTACCAACTCACCTGGGGTGAAACGAGTGTGCCCTGCCTGCTGCCTCGACTCCCAGAGGAACCTCCCCAGCACCGACCAGCAGTGTGCCCTCTGTGGCCACAGATGGTGCAGGGAACGCCCCCTCCTCCGGTCGCCCTAAGCGCAGCACCTCCCGGCTCCATGGGCGTCGGAGCGGTGGTGCTGGGGGATGGAACTGAAAGGCCCTGATCCGGACGTCCGTGGGTAGCCAGCAGGTTATCCAGCCGGATGGACAGGTCCGCTAGCTGGTCAAATGTGAGAGTGGTGTCCCTGCAGGCCAAGTCCCGACGGACGTCCTCGCACAGACTGCACAGGTAGTGATCGATCAGGGCCCTGTCGTTCCATCCCGCGCTGGCGGCCAGGCTCCGGAAGTCCAAGGCGAACTCCTGTGTGCTCCTCGTCCCCTGCTCGGTGTGCGTTCACCCTCAGGCGGGTGGTCGAAAACTGCCCGAAAGCGACGGATGAACTCCGCGTAATGGTCCAACACCGCTTCTCCTTCTCCCCATATGGGGTTGGCCCACTCCAGGGATTTCCCTGAGAGACAGGAGACGAGGGCAGACACGCTCACACATCCCGAAGGAGCCCGGTGAACGGTCGCCAGGTAGAGTTCCAGCTGAAGTAGGAACCCCTGGCATCCGGCAGCCGTCCCATCATACTCCTTCGGGAGCGCGAGCCGAATCCCACTGGAACCGGGTGAAGGAGGGGTGAACAGTGGTGCCTGTTGTAGTGGTGCTGGTGGAGGCGCTGGAAAAACTCCTCCTCTCTCCCATCGGTCCATCGTCTGCAGCACGCGATCCATGGCGGTGCCGAGACGTTGCAACATGGTCGCATGCTGCTGGACGCGTTCCTCGACCACCAAAGGGGGGTTGTCTGCTCCTGCTGACTCCATTTTTGTGGTGCGTGATTCTGTAAAGGTCTGGGTGTAGCTGGTGCAGAGGAGTCAGGTGCAGGACAGCAGAGATGAGTAACACAAGTAACTTTACTCAAATATTCCAATAACATATTGTAAATACCGAGCCCACAATAACGGACCGAACATACATAAAACAATCACGCACAAAAATCATGGGGAAAACAGAGGGTTAAATAAGGAACATGTAATTTGGGAATTGGAACCAGGTGTGTAAAACAAAGACAAAACAAATGGAAAATGAAAAGTGTATCGGCGATGGCTAGAAGGACAGTGACATCGACCGCCGAACACCGCCCGAACAAGGAGAGGGACCGACTTCGGCAAAAGTCGTGACAAATACTAAGCCTAGCATTGCTTACACTGGCAAAAAATAAGATTGTAAAAAATAAATCAGTTGAAACTGGATAGCCTACTTACAATAATATATATCTGTATAACATGTGTTCAGGCATCGAATGTAAACAACGTAGGAGTTTCAAGAAAGTTCGAGTTCCACGAACATAGCACCAGCTTTATGTCAACATATAAAAACTGAGCCACACTGGTGATAATGGTAAATGAAGGCCTTAGGAGTACTGCCTCAAGACTGCAGATGCAAGCAAGGTCAAGAGAAAATGGTTCATGACCACACATCATCTTCACTGGGGTAGGGGGTAGCATTCAGAATTTTGGATGAAAATCGTGCCCAAATTCAACTGCCTGCTACTCAGGCCCAGAAGCTAGGATATGCATATAATTAGTAGATTTGGATAGAAAACACTCTAAAGTTTCCAAAACTGTTAAAATAATGTCTGTGAGTATAACAGAACTGATATGGCAGGTGAAAACCTGAGGAAAATCCATCCAGGAAGTACTATTATTTTGAAAGGCTGTTTTTCCATTGAAAGCCTATCCACCATACAAAGACTTAGGACCCAGTTCACGATCTCTATGGCTTCTTCTACATGTGGCCAGTCTTTAGGCATTGTTTCAGGCTTTTACTCTGAAAAAATGAGGGAGATACAGTCCTTTCAATGAGTGGACAGTGGAAATTTCCAGACATGAGTCCAGCGTGTGATCGGGAACGCGCCTTTCTTGTTTCTCCTTTTCTATTGACAAAGCTTTTGTCCGGTTCAAATATTATTGATTATTTATGACAAAAACAACCTGAGGATTGATTTTAAACATTGTTTGACATGTTTCTACGAACTTTTACTGTACTTTTTAAACTTTTTGTCTGGATGTTGAGAGCACACTTTGTGCCTTTGGATTACTGAACTAAACGCACCAACAAAACTGAGGTTTTTGGACATAAAGAGGGACATTATCTAACAAAACAAACATTTATTGTGTAACATGGAGTCCTGGGAGTGCCACCAGATGAAGACCATCAAAGGTAAGCAATTAATTTTAACGCTATTTCTGACTTTTGTGACACCTTGGTTGCAAAATGGCTGTATGGTTTTCTGTGGCTAGGCACTGACCTAACATAATCGTATGGTGTGCTTTCGCCGTAAAGCCTTTTTGAAATCGGACACTGTGGTTGGATTAACAATAAGTTTATCTATAAAATGGTGTATAATACTTGTATGTTAGAGGAATTTTAATTATGGGATTTCTGTTGTTTTGAATTTGGCGCCCTGCAATTTCACTGGCTGTTGTCGAGGTGGGACGCTACTGTCCCACTTATACCAGAGAGGTTAAAGAACGGCCATAGCTGTGTACAAGCCAGACTGGGTTTATGATGTCTTGCTCATTCGGAGGTAACTGTGTACACCCCAAAGGCCATGGCATTTCAGTCCAGAGTATTTCAACCTTCATCAATGTGCTGATTTGACCGGATCACTACTGTAGTTTTATGATGAGAACGCTGGGAGCATAAGTTAAGCTAATGTACTGTATAGCAATACATGTATGGCAAGTACACATCATTCTTCTGTACAGAGTCGCAAAGCACGCAGAACGCCATTATTACGAAATAAAAAAAGTACCACGTAACAACACGTCATAACAATGTTTTCACTCGTGTAACTACAGTGTTACTACACAGTCATAAGAGCAACTGTCAAAAATGTATTCTGGAAAATTATGTTTCCTTTCCCGTTCAGCAGAAGCTACACAGTTTTAAGCCTGACTGAGTCCTGTTTGTCCTGCCATAGAGAGCGGAGCAAGGCTGGGCAGGCGACAGGCCTCACGTATGCATCAGAATGCAGTCCCCTGTCTGCTCTGTCCCAACACCGCCCGCCTGCCATCCCAACACTAGATGATAAGTCACCTAGCCTGGCCATATTGATTGGGCTCCGGGAGCCTTATACAAAGGATAGCAGGGAGCTGAGTGATTGTGTTTTACAGAGAACATTATCACTCTACCGAATGAGAGAGTGGCGAAAGAGAGAGAGGCCCGGCCAGGAAATGGAGAGACCACCAGCCACGGCGGGAGGGAGTATATGACTTGACTCAGTGAAGCACTCAGTCCAATTTGAAAGCCAAATTGTGGTGCTTTAGAACAAAAAGAGACGGTTACAGATTGTCGGGTGATTTTTCTCTCTTTGGTCTGGTCTTGGACAGATTTACAATACTATTACTATTTCTATTCATTGCATTTTCTTCTATAAATTCATAACAGTACTGAATCAAATTACACTGTACTGAACGTGTTCTGCATTTCATAATCGAAAAAAAACACCGAAATAAATACTAGGCTACTATGTGACATCAGTTTTTATCTTATTCCTATGTCCAGTGTTTTCATCTATTTTATCACGACAGTGGATAGACTGGTTAAGGACAATTCTGTCAAAGGGATTGTATTGAGCCTTCAGATAACAATCCAAGTCAGCGTCTCTGCTTCACTTACAGTAAACCAGCAGATGGACACATTTGTCCGTTATGGTCATTTAAATAACTTTTACAGTTTTACCCCAGTCTACTTGTTTTGAAAGGTAGATTTATGGTTCTGCATGGTTTTATCAGCTCTGTCTGTAGATTAAATATGGACCCGTCTGCCAGTAGATCACAGGGATCCCGTTGAAGGCCTGAATGAAAGCGTCCTTTTTTTTCTGCTACCTTATCTCTCCCTCCCTCCTTTCTCTCTCTCTCCCCTTCTCCACCTCCCTCTCCTCTTCTCCTCCTCCCTCTCTTACCATCGCTCCCGTTATCCCTCCCTCTTTCATCTCCCTACGTATTATTTTCCGGTCAAGCTGTGCTCTTCATAGATAGGACTAACTTGGTAATCAGTGAGGGTATCAGAGCTCTAATAGACTCACACAACAGCTTCTCTTATCAGCCAGGTTCAATCTGGGGCTGCCCGCTTAACAAAGAATAAAAAATAAAAAAAATCCATGCTGCCGCTGGCACTTTAATAGATTGATGCTAAAAGTTTAGAAAATAAAACCCTGCCTGCTCGGCTAGCACGGTAGAGCTGCTTCCCTCAGACAGAGGGGCCCTCGATTGGAAGTGGCAGCTTGCGTTCTCTGCATCAGCCGGTCCTGTCATCTGGCCCGGGATGTGCGTGTGCGTGTGTGTGTGTGTGTGTGTGTGTGTGTGTGTGTGTGTGCGTGTGTGTGTGTGCGAGCGCGCGTGTGTGCGTTAGCACCTGATACATCACACGAGAGCGGCGTCTGAAAAACACATGTACTCAGAATCAGGGAATCAATAGAACACTTAATGAACAATTAGCGGAACAGCTGTAGGGCTGTCAGAGGCCCATCTGTATACAGCTCAGAGAGAGAATGGAGAGATGGGGAGAACAAGAGAGGGGTGGATAGAGAGCGGGTATTGCGAGGGAGAGAGAAGTGGGGGGAGGGGACAGAGACGGGGGAGAGAGAGGGAGAGAGCGGCGCAAAAGGGTAGAGGGGAGAGAGAAGAGAGAGAGGGGAGCGGGCCTAGCCCCATAATACTGGGCCTATTGCTTCAGGACATATCCCCCTTCCTTCTCCCATGCCCATAACAGCCGGGCCTATTTAGCCAGCAGAGCCTTCCTCCATCTCCCTCACCTCAGAAAAAATATGGAAATGTTTCAAGACATCCTTCAGGCTGAAGGATCGATAAATTTGACAATCTATGACATTTAATTAAAATGGCCCCCGGAAGAGAGGCAGTTTGTTTTTCTGTGCTGACTCGGCCTGTCGTTTATTGCTCAAATGAATACATAAGTGTGTTCATAAGCACCCTTACATTAAATCCTCCTTACTCTTTAAAATAGGGTGGACCATGGTTTTCCCCCCCGCACGCCTATCTGGCCTGCCAAACACCATGGACAGATGAAATTAATATCTAAACCTAGTGACTTTTAGCGTATTCTTGATGCATAAAGAGATATCTCTCCACCTCAAGCCATGACAAATGAACGTTGGCGACAGTGAGCTCTCTGATTCGCTTGTCACTGACGGTGACGACCTTAGCTGCCAATCAGGTGGACAAATAGTCAACAGTAAACGTACACCGAGTTGTTGGATAGGTTCAGCCTTCGTGTGTGTAGTCTGCATAGCTGACATGTATACATGTTACGAGTGGACCGGTGGTGTATGACTGACATATATTATGGTTAACTAAGCACCATGTAGGGTTTGGACGGTGGGATGGACAGAGTCTTGTAATTGACCTTGGACACCCTCTGTCGTGATATATTAAAACTTCATTTAAAGAAGAACAACCCCGGGTGGAGGAGGGATGAAGACTCTCTCCCTCGCTCTCCTGCTGTAATGGATTAGATGGGAATCCATTAATGCATTTCAGCTAGAGAAAAAGTAGGGCCTGAGACCTGCTTAAAAATATATATTTTTTGTACTGAAAAGTAATGCGTTCACACGTTCCACTGAATCATTTTAAATGTTCTTTTTTTAGTATATTAGGTATATGTGTTGAGAAGACCTATATTTCAACGGCGTGTGGAGACCTAGTATTATAATAATGGGCACATTAATACATTCATGATTTTATCCTCTGTGGTATCTGTGTTTTGCAGTTGTTATGGCTTTTAGAGATCATATGCACGCACGCACGCGCATACACACGCACGCACGCACGCACACACACACACCCATACGCACGCACGCACACACACACACACACACACACACACACACACACACACACACACACACACACACACACACACACACACACACACACACACACACACACACACACACACATACAGTTGTTGTGACAGTTCTCTCACCTCTACATCAGAGCGGTTTTATGTGTCAGCCAGGCTGCAGGGATCGTATCACTACGCTGTGTAAATAACTAGCTCTTTGGCCCTAACTCCACGGGCGGATGCACACCAATAGCCACCGGAGACGTTTCACTGTCCTGACATTTTCTCCCCTGACCTCCAGTCTAACTCACTCGACTCCTCCAACCTCATCTTTTAATATTTGCCTTGGACAATGGTCCACTCATTGGTGAAAGTGTTTGAAAACCAAATGATTACTAGGCATGTCATTTTTGATCATTCTAATTTCTAGGGGATTAAAAAGGTTAGATTGCACCATCATGTTGAGTCTTTAACAGGTGCAGGTGCTGATTAAGTTGATTCACTGAGGCAATTACATCCGGATCCCCTTTAATTACTCTGGCTTTATGGCGTCTCTCTGCAGCTCCAGGATCATGGAGAAGCTAGCTAGGGCCCTGCAGCCGCAGGAGGATAGTGGTGTGTGTGTGTGTGTTGCAGATCCGCAAGCGCATAGGCAACCACCTACAGCAAGTACTTAAGCATGCAATCACGCACTCTCGTATGCACATACACGCACATACAAATGTGCACACAGACACACATTCTCAAACATACACATGCCATAGACATACTCAACAGAATAGATTTACACAAATATACTCTCAAACAAACGAGCAGGCACACACTCATACAGTGCGCTGGCTATAAGGAGACGGGGTAGAATACTAACGGACTTAGGTGTGGAGTGAGCAGGGCTATGAAACCTCAGTGTGGCAGAGACTCATGCACAGCAATGACAGGGGGAGGTAAGGCTAGTGGTAGAGGGAACTGTGTTAGTGTGCAATATACTCTCTTTCAAACACAATGCACGGGTGCACAAAGTATGTTGTCACACACGCACACACACACACACACACACACACACACACACACACACACACACACACACACACACACACACACAAACACACACACACACACACACACACACACACACTTGCCACCCCTCTCGACACAGGAGTAGGAGGAGAACTGAGTCGACAGCTACACAGCAGGCAATATCCTGTGCCTTCATCCCCGTTGCGGCGCTGGATCCTTCCTTCTCAGGCTGCGGATGCATCTGGTTAGTAAAAGCTGACAGAGGGCCGGCCATGCCTGAGAGGAGAGGGGAATGAGGAATTTCGGTGTTCCTCCACATCACCCCGGAGACCATTTGCCTGAGATTCCCTGTCACCGGGAATAGAAATCAAAACCAGCACACACATCTGTTGTCTAAATGTTAACTGCAGTGCCCTCCATGTTGTCACAGCCAGGCAAGGTTAGCCAACACCGGCTAGGAGGCTTTTCTTTGGGCACCTGCCATGGCAACATTTAACAGAAAGTGGAGCAAATCAAATCAAATGTATTTGTCACATGCTGTATACAGGGAGTACCAGTGCCAGAATTATGTGCAGGGGTATGAGGTATTTGAGGTAGATACAGTGCCTTCAGAAAGTATTCACACACCTTGACTTTTTCCACATTTTGTTGTGTTACAACCTGAATTTAAAATGTATTAAATTGAGATTTTGTGTCACGGGCCTACATAGAATTCCCCATATCGTCAAAGTGGAATTATGATTTTAGATTTTTTTTACAAATTAATTAAAAATGAAAAGCTGAAATGCCTTGAGTCTTCAACCCCGTTGTTATGGCAAGCCTAAATAAGTTCAGGGGTAAAAATGTGCTTAACAAGTCACATAATAAGTTACATGGACTCACTCTGTTTGCAATAATAGTGTTTAACATGATTTTTTAATGACTACCTCATCTCCGCACCCTAAACATATAATTATCTGTAAGGTCCCTCAAACACAGATTCAACCACAATAGCCAGGGAGTTTTTCCAATGCCTCTCAAAGAAGGGCAACTGTTGGTAGATGGGTAAAAATAAAAAAGCTGAAATTGAATATCCCTTTGAGCCCAAGTTATTCATTACACTTGGGGTGGTGTATCAATACATCCAGTCACTACAAAGATACAGGTGTCCTTCCTAACTCAGTTGCCAGAGAGGAAGGAAACCAATGGTGACTTTAAAACAGTTACAGAGTTTAATGGCTGTGATAGCAGAAAACTGAAGATGGATCAACAACATTGTAGGTACTCCACTATACTAGCCTAAATGACAGAGGGAAAAGAAGGAAGCCCATACAGCATAAAAATATCCCAAAACATGAGTCATTTTTGCAATAAGGCACTAAAGTAAAATTGCACAAAATGTGCCAAAAATATTTACTTTATGTGCTGAATACAAAGTGTTGTATTTGGGGCAAATCCAATACAACACATCACTGAGTACCACTATTCATATTTTCAAGCATGGTTGTGGCTGCATCATGTTGTGGGTATGCTTGTCTTCAGGAAGGACTAGGGAGTTTATTAGGATAAAATGAAACTGAATAGAGCTAAGCACAGGCAAAATCATTGTGGAAAATCTGGTTCAATCTGCTTTCCAACAAACACTGGGAGACAAATTCACCTTTCAGCAGGACGATAACCTAAAACACAAGGCCAAATATACACTGAGTTGCTTACCAAGATACTGTATTTCTAAAAACATGTTTTCACTTTGTCATTATGGGGTATTCGGTGTAGATGGGAGAGAGAAAAAATCTATTTAAGCAATTTTGAATTCAGGCTGTAACACAACAAACGTAGAATAAGTCAAGGGGTATGAATACTTTCTGAAGGCACTGTATGTACATGAAGACAGGGTAAAGCGACTAACCATCAGGATAGATAATAATAAGAGTAAAATAAAGAACAGAGTAGAAGAAGCATATGATGGGTGTGTGCGTGTGTGTGTTTTGTTCTGTGTCAGTATGCTTGTGTATGTGTGTTTGTGTTGTGTTGGTATGCGTGTGTGTGTGCGTGTGTGTTTGTGTGTGTTTAGTTGTCGTGTGTGTGTTATGTGTGTGTGTGTGCGTGTGTGCGTGTGTGTGTGTGTGTGTGTGTGTGTGTGTGTGTGTGTGTGTGTGTGTGTGTGTGTGTGTGTGTGTGTGTGTGTGTGTGTGCATATGATATGTAGTGTATGTGAATGTGTGGGGGGTTTGTGTGGGAGTGTCAGTGTAGTGTGTGTGAGTGTGTGGGTTTAGTCTTGTGGGTGTGCATAGAGTCAATGCAAGATAGGGTCAGTGCAGATGGACATGGACACCTCCCAGTTCCAACACAAAGTCACATTGTAGAGGAAATTAACCACATCTAAACTACTTCATTCAAAGTTTCCTTCAGGTTTTTCCTGGACACTAAATTATCTTGGTGGGTGTTGATGTATTGCTGCATCATGACAGCTGTCTGGCAGTGGGCCACTGGAGACATGCAGAGACATGTGAGGCATGCAACGCCTCAGCACTCCTCAGGAGCCCAAAGAACTGAGGCAGGATAGGAAGGGACAGGGACAGGACAGGATGGGACAGAATGGTCAGGACGGGAGAGGATAAGACGGAACATGACAGGCTGGAAGGGGATAGGATGGGACAAGACAAGACAAGACAGGACGAGGCAGGACAGGATGGGACAGGATGGGAGAGGACAGGATGGAACAGGGCTGGACAGGATAGGACAGGATGGGACAGAATAGGGCAGGGCAGAATAGGTCCACGACAGGACAGGATGGGACAGGACTCGATGGGACGGGGCGAGGATAAGACGGGACAGGACAGGACGAAAGCGGATAGGACAGGATGAAGAGGGCTGGACAGGGCAGAATGGGGCAGGGCCAGGACAAGGACAGGACAGGATAGGAGGACAAGACAGGGCAGGTCAGGAAAGGACAGGACTGGACAGGACAGGATGGGTAGAACAGGACAGGGCAGGATGGGACAGGGTAGGATAGGACAGGGTAGAGCAGGACAAGACAAGACAGGGGTGAGAGGAGGGGACAGATGTGTGGACAGATTTCAAACGTAAGCGCCCGTGCATCAGGAAGTATTTATGTTCTGACGACTGCTAGAACACATATATTTACCCATTTAGACCTATCACGAAGTGATGAGATTTCAAAGTGGTGCACTTGTTTGAAGATGCACTGCATAGCATTCCACAGCGGTGGGCGACAGAGGGGCGAGGAAGGGCCGGGCGTAAATCTAGCACTGCTGCACCTGGCGTAGGGACAGGGACGGTTTGGGAGGAGATAGGTCTGACACCTTAGAAGAGGCCAGGACTTCACACTTACACTACATTTTAGTGTGTGTACATAGGTCATACATATATGCATTGTTGAAAAAAGTACCCTATTGTCATACTTCAGTAAAAGTAAAGATACCTTAATATAAAATGACTCAATTAAAAGTGAAAGTCACCCAGTAAAATACTACTTGAGTCAAATTCTAAAAGTATTTGGTTTTAAATATACTTAAGTATCAAAAGGAAATGTTATTGCTAAAATATACTTAAGTATTAAAAGTAAAAGTATAAATAATTTCATATTCCTTGTATAGAGCATACCAGACGGCATAATTTTCTTGTTTTCAAAATGTACGGATAGCCAGGGGCATGCTCCAACACGCAGACATGATTTACAAACGAAGCATTTGTGTTAAGTGAGTCCGCCAGATCAGAGGCAGTAGGCATGACCAGGGATGTTCTCTTGATAAGTGTGTGAATTAGACAACTTTCCTAAGCATTCAAAATGTAACAAGTACTTTTGAGTGTCAAAGAAAATGTACGGAGTAAAAAGTACAATACCGTAATTAAACATCTCCACATTACAAATGCAATGTTTAATTGCACTGTAAGATAAAATGCTAGGCTGCACTGTAAGGATCTGGGGGTTTAAGAAGGCTAATCTCAAACATCTACAGTACAGAGCAATGTAACATGGTTGGATTTTTCATGGTTGGATTTTTTTTAAACACATCTTCACCCAAACACATTGTGTCACTATGAAAGCTCTAGCTCTAGCCTACAGAGACACCATCACAGTTGTAGTCCCAATAATTTGTGTGCTGCCGATTCCGCCAAAAGCCTGCTTCATTCCAATCCCGTTCCTGCGCACTGGAAGATGCGTCGCCCAAGGGCTGTGTGACCAGCAACACAAGCCATTTCCTCCCCTGAATGACACCAAAATAAAATCTTTATTGAGTGTCCATCTGTGAGCTCCAAACTCTGGGACAGAAGGAGGCCTCATGGATTCCCTTCCCTTTCATGTGAGTAATGTGCTCGGCTGGGCAAATTAGATTTTCAAGAATCCACAATGTCAATGACACTATTGGCAGCTGTGTCTGTGTTAATTAAACAGGAGGGCATGGTTAGGATAGTTAGAGTGTGTGTGTGTGTGTGATATTTGTTAGTGTGGTTGGGGGGGGTTAGAGTGTGTTTATGTGTGCGGCTTTGTACAATGCATTTCCCCTGAGCCCATCCATGACTCACTAATCAAATATTCATACATCCCTGTAAGTACAAGGTGAACATAGCAGACCCTTACAGCACACAGCCGCCATCCCTGTGCCTCCTAGCACAACACACTCTTTCATGTTCACTTGGGGCCTGACAAAAATCCCCAAATCCTGATCCCCCATAACATTCCCCCTCCCATCACGTTCCTCTCCACAGCAACCCCCCCCCCCCCATCCACAGACTATCCACCGCACCAAAATGCAGAAACATTGCCGCATATTTAATGGCTTGATGCACAGTTTAAGGCCGGTTGGCCTTAAAAACAGCCTTGTTATGTATGAACGTATGAACGTACTGATCTGACACTTCCTGTAAGTGATGCCATTATGTCCTCTACCAGCTCAAATAAGGCTGTAAAACGTAGAGCGGCGCAAAATTGGCCCAGTGTCGTCCGGGTTGGGCCGGGGTAGGCCGTCATTGTAAATGAGAATTTGTCCTTAACTGACTTGCCGAGTTAAATGAAAATGTTTTGAATAATAAAAATCCAGTCAAATGTATTTGTCACATGCTTCGTAAACAACAATGCAGAGAGAAAAAAGAGAGAGGAAAAAAAGAGAGAAATAATAACACAAGGAATAAATCTGTAATAAGTAACGATAACTTGACGGGTACCAGTACCGTGTCGATGTGCTGGGGCTCTCTGGTTTCTCACTGAATGGACATGTGAACAGATCCCTGAACTGGGACCCCCGAGCCCAATGCCAAGCTCCTCATAATACAAGAGTTTGTATTGTACATGACAATATGTAGAGCATAGCTCAAACGATGGGTGGGGGGGGGGGGGCAACAGAAATATTACCCATGGCAACAGTGCGTCGTTGCACACAGCAATATTTTATTTTCCTCTACAGGCGGACACAATCCCAGCCTGTGTCACAGGGTCACATTTTCCCGCCGGCTGGTTAATGGGCTGTAGAGATGGTTAGCACGTACGATTAGTTTTAATCTAGTACATTTGACTGGGTAACAAACAGGGTTGAATACATTTCAACACATGTCAAGTTTTGTATTTTTCATTGCAAGATGAGACAAAACCAAAAAAAAATCTCACTCTTTAATGCTTTTAAAACGTTTAAAGAGGTGCAGGGATCAGACGAGAAATTCAAAAAAGATTTTATGACTTTATTCTACTTTGCTGCACAGCAGTGTGAGAATCAATATTGTGATAAAGAGACACATTTTGTAAACATTTGGCAACACTGGTAGAATTTAGCTGTCTTTATAGATTTACAGTTGAGGGGCTGATCCTTAAACAGTCGAACATTATCGTACAACATTTCAATATTATTCAACCTCATCTTCAACCCACATTAAAAAAAATGGTGTACTCTACAAATGTCTGTCACCATTTAAACAAGATGATTCAATTATTACAATGCAGTTAGTATGTGAGTATAGTGTATTTGAAGTTTGTAACTAGTGCAATTATAATGAAAGTGCAAGGAGAAGCAAGGCGTTGTACCCGTCACTTCTATAGATGTGTCTGACTGTGACATTGACAAACCTTCCATTTAGACTAATTTAATTTGTTTTGAAATGAAAAAAGAAAAGTCATGAACCAAAGTACCTTTTCAAGGACAATAATTAGAAATGCTCAAATAGCCTACCAAAGAAAAAGCTAAACATCTTGAAATGATTTGGCAACATAATACTTTTCCTCCTAAGGTAAATGTGATAACAACCTAGAACATATTTTACCAATCCAAACCTCCAGTACTTTCTCAGTATCGCTAAAAACAAACTATAGTATGTGAATGGCACTCTCCTATACAAGCACTTTACCAGGTTATAAGGCCCAGTTCTAGAACCACAGAGATATAATCCCCGTTGGTGTCTTCTGTAGTGCAGCACTGATTTCCTTAAAAGGTAAATGTGTGTTATATTTGGCTGAGAGTCACTCTTCCAATAAGCCAAGGCACCCGATTCTCCATCAGTATCAATAATGTACAATGTATAAGATTCAGTACAGCGCATAACCCCCAGTACAATTTCAGATCCATAATACAGACTCCTGGTATGTTTGATTACATTTGAGCAGTCAAAACTAACAGCAACTATCTACAGTACAGGATAACTATTTGAATGTTTTTAAGTTTAGCTAATTAAGCCATGAATGCTGGTGTGAGAAAATAAATAAATGCATTTAAGTGTCTGAAAAAATTGTGGAATAGCTAGCAGATCCATAGGGTATAGGGAGTGTCTGAGATGCGGTCTTGAGAGGTCCAGTTTGACGAGTCCTGGCCTTGGATAAGCCTGTTTCAGTCTGTCTGGTAAAGTCACTTCGCCAGCCATTGAAAAGTCTCTGATCATGACCTTTGCCCTTGGCGTCGGCCTTCAGAGCAGCACAAAGTCTCCAGCAGTGGCAGCCGCTGTCTGTGGGTTGTGGATGAAGGGCCATTCCCTTTTCTCCGGGGTTAATGCTGCCGAAAGGTCGTAATCTCTTCCGTGACCTTGCATGAAAGTGAATGCTGGGTATTTGTCCTTCACTGATGGCTGAAACACCTGATTCATAAACAAAAACACAGCATACAATAATGATACACGAAAGTCAGGAAAGTTTCATGAAGTATCCAAAGAAGCCAACCTGAGAGCTGGAGAGCAGGGAGAGGAAACGGGAAACCTGCCTCAGATTCACAGCTAAATGGTGCCACCTGGTGTCAAGTTAATTTTATGTACAGAAGCAATATGGTCACAGAGCAGATTTTGTCAACAGTTAACGCCTATACTCACCATGTGTGGCCCTGTGCAGACATGCCAAAAATCATGGCGTTATGCCAAAAATCCAATTGCGCTATTTACTGTCTTGACTCTATGACAAAGGTCCTGTCACACTTACAGCCATTCTCTCATCTCACTCCCTAACTATGCTTTCAATGGGATATGCATTTTATTTGATTACAAACTAATAGGATTCTGACCAAACAGTAAAGCCTTTAGTTCACCCACCTTGGACAGTTCTTGGCTGATTCTCTCATAGTCCTGGGCACTTCTAGAGTAGAAGCCTATGGTACAACTTGGATCCATCTTACTGAAAGGCATCTTCTTTGGCGACGGGCAATGATACGACTAGAAACACAAAATGACACAGAAAATCCTGTGTCAAATGGACAGCAATGTGTTATTGCCGGTAATATTAAAAATCAATGATTGAATTGCTTGTTAGTACAGTAAAGTATCAAAGATATAAGTGCAAAACTAAAAGGACATATTATGAAGATAAAATGTTATGTTTTATGAACGCAGTGCAGTTCTAATTAATCTTGTCACACTCACAGACTGGTGAAAATAAAAGTCTAGCTGTTTCTGATCTCTTGTCACATTGTGTGCTGCACCCTTTGACCAAGCATCAGTAGAAGTTCCAATGCAGTAGTCTAATACACTATGATAAATGCAGGTTTTATGTGTACCAGTGCTGAAATATTCAGGATCATAGCTGAGCTCCTTATATTCCACATGCTATATTTCTCCACAGCAGCAGCCTCACATGTCTGAACAGCAAATAAATCAGCAGCCAGAGACTCAGTAATTGCGCATAGGCTGCTTTAGGATTCATATCCTTAAGTACTAACAGAAACTATTAAATTCACATTACTGAGCCCCAGTCAGCTCAGTGTAATTTCCCATTACCTGCAGAGGGAAACGGCTCGTGCTGACATCCACAAAAGACTGACAGTAATGAGGGTCCATGTAAATCAAGCTGTCATCTACAAGGACAAAACAAAAGACAAGTTATTCAAAAAACATCTGATTATTACAAACACTACCACGCCAACGACACATTACTTCCCTCCACTTTCTATGCAGAGTAGCTCAAAGTCATTCCGCTAGGCTACTGTTAGCCTTCTTACAGTCAAATATGCCTCTTGTTTTTTAATATCGACCAGGGTGGATTAAACTCTGCATAATCAAATGTCGTTGTGCAAGCACATTTTTTACCCCCGGCCACGGAAAGGAGGCTGTCATTGAATTTTTGTGTAGGGCAATTACTTTTACAAACACACAATTATATTCAGCTATTTGCATATGATGTATGTGGGCTGGAGTTGCGTTTTGGCAGCGAGAATGTATTGCTTGTCATTTAGACATAATCCGGCACTGTATTTCAAATTGGTAAAATGTAAATGCATAAATATTGACTGCCAAAATGTACAACTGAAGGTTCCTCCTGGCCGCTGAAGGTGATGGAGAGTCGCTCACTTTGGGCTCCACTGGATAGATGAGGATGAGATGATATGCATAATGCCTCCTATGGAAATCAATTACGAACACAACTTGGGAGGTTTACCCCTCATGATAAATGAGCCAGGCTTTGATGGTCAGAGAAAAATAAAATAAGCGCTGTTTCACACACACTCCTCTCATATCCAGTCCTCTACGGTCTTCTCCTCACGTACACAAATGCATGAACTTACTTTGCCTCTTTATACAGAGAGGAGAAAGGACATTATGCTAAATGATCTCCACTTCCCTCTCTCTAGTCCTTTGCTTGGTTGCTGGGTGAAACACTAACCTTAAAAGCCCATGAAGTAGCAGGCCTGTTTGGACTTCCTCTCGATGATGCCGATACAGTGCTCCAATATGCACTGAGGAGGATGGAGACCAGGGGACAAACAGTCAAATGGGTCATTCCACCATCTGGGTGCCTTTTGAGTAGTGTAACTTAATAATAAAAAATGAAGTTTGATTTCACTTAATTTTACAATTTTGTCCCCCAAAAAATGTATTCCCATCTCACAAAACAAATGACTACAGTAAGTGTCAAACAAAGTAACAGGATTGACTATAACGGGGTTGACTGTGACAAGTGGCACGTTGAATAGGAGACAGGCGCAATATGAAACAGGATTTTTTATTTCTCTACCCAAAATAGAGTATGACATGAACATGATGGGGATGAAGCCCAAAACAAACATATATCTATATCACAGGGCAGTAATCCAAACAAAGCACAAGGTGTGAATCTCTAATAAATACACGGGACGACTCCCGTAATAACAAGTGCACACTAACAAGGTAACACGAAAGCCGATACAACAGAGCACAGGTACTCACAAGACCAACGGACATGGAACAATAATCAACAAGGACAATGGGAAACACAGGGCACATATATACACATACTAATCAGGGGGAAATGGGAACCAGGTGTGCGTAATGAGACAAGACAGTTCGGGGTTGGTGGTAATGATCAAGTTCAGTGATGCCTAGGAGGCCGGTGACGTAGACCTCCGGAGCTGGTGAACGGAATGAGCAGCAGTATGGGGGAATCCAGCCTCTGGGACGACAACAGGGACGCTGTGTGGGTCGGTCAGGGCACCGACGGTGAAAATCCCTGATCAGCGAAGTGTCCAGGATGTTCACCTCAGGAACCCAGCACCGCTCCTCTGGGCCGTACTCCTCCCAGTCGATGAGGTACTGTAGACGCCCCGCCCTACGCCTCGAATCATGGACTTCACGGACCGAGTGCGCCGGACCTCCCTCAATATCCAGAGGAAGAGGCGGGGCGTCACTGGGTCCAGCCTCAGCGAGGGGACCAGGCACCACTGGCCTGAGGAGAGACATGAAAAGTTGGGTTAATGCGGTAATCAGCAGGGAGTTGCAAACGGTAAGTTACCTCATTAACCCTCTTTAACCTGTTTAGGATAGGGGGCAGTATTTTCACGGCCGGATAAGAAACGTACCCGATTTAATCTGGTTATTACTCCTGCCCAGAAACTAGAATATGCATATAATTGTTTGATTTGGATAGAAAACACCCTAAAGTTTCTAAAACTGTTTGAATGGTGTCTGTGAGAATATTACAGAACTCATATGGCAGGCCAAAACCTGAGAAGATTCTATACAGGAAGTGCCCTCTCTGACCATTTCTTGGCCTTCTATAGCCTCTTTATGGAAAACAGAGGATCTCTGCTGTAACGTGACATTTTCTAAGGCTCCCATAGGCTCTCAGAAGGCGCCAGAACGGGGAATGATGACTCTGCAGTCCCTGGCTGAAAAACAGTAGCGCATTTGGATAGTGGTCGATCTGAGAACAATGAAACGGGCACGCGCGTGCACGTGAAGAGTCCATTTTACATTTTCAGTCTTTGAACGAAAACAACGTCTCCTGGTTGGAATATTTTCGCTATTTTACGAGAAAAATTGCATAAAAATAGATTTTAAACAGCGTTTGACATGCTTCGAAGTACGGTAATGGAATATTTTGAAATTTTTTGTCACGATACGCGCTGGCGCGTCACCCTTCGGATAGTGTCTTGAACGCAAGAACAAAACGCCACTATTTGGATATAACTATGCATTATTTGGAACCAAAACAACATTGGGTGTAAACTAGAAGTCCTGGGAGTGCATTCTGACGAAGAACAGCAAAGGTAATACAATTTTTCTTATAGTAAATCTGAGTTTGGTGAGTGCCAAACTTGGTGGGTGTCAAAATAGCTAGCCATGATGGCCGGGCTATCTGCTCAGAATATTGCAAAATGTGCTTTCACCGAAAAGCTCATTTAAAATCGGACATAGCGATTGCATAAAGGAGTTCTGTATCTATAATTCTTAAAATAATTGTTATGTTTTTTGTGAACGTTTATCGTGAGTAATTTAGTAAATTCACCGGAAGTTTTGGTGGGTATGCTAGTTCTGAACGTCACATGCTAATGTAAAAAGCTGTTTTTTGATATAAATATGAACTTGATTGAACAAAACATGCATGTATTGTATAACATAATGTCCTAGGAGTGTCATCTGATGAAGCTCATCAAAGGTTAGTGCTGCATTTAGCTGTGGTTTGGGTTTTTGTGACATTATATGCTAGCTTGAAAAATGGGTGTGTAATTATTTCTGGCTGAGTACTCTCCTGACATAATCTAATGTTTTGCTTTCGTTGTAAAGCCTTTTTGAAATCAGACAATGTGGTTAGATAAAGGAGAGTCTTGTCTTTAAAATGGTGGAAAATAGTCATATGTTTGAAAAATTGAAGTTTGGGGATTTTTGAGGGCGTGGTGCGAATTACAAACTCCTATCATTGGATATTGGAGTGGTGTTCCGCTAGCGGAACATCTAGATGTAAGAGGTTTTAAACGGCCCCACAAACCGCGGGCTCAGCTTCCGGCAGGGCAGGCGGAGGGGCAGGTTCCAGGTGGAGAGCCAGACCGGTTGCCTGGAAAGAAAACAGGCACCTCACTGCGGTCGCGGTCGGCCTGTTGCTTTGTGATGACGCACAGCCCGCTGGAGATGAGTATGCGCTGCGTTCCAGATCTCCTCAGCCCGCTGAAACCACTCGTCCACCGCAGGGGCCTCAGTCTGGCTCAGATGCCAAGGTGCCAGGGCCGGCTGATACCCCAACACACTGGAAAGGAGTGAGGTTAGTGGAGGAGTGACGAAGGGAATTCTGCACGTACTCAGCCCAAGGTAGAAAATCTGCCCACTCTGACAGTAACACCTCAGGAACCTGCCCACTTCCTGATTGACCCTCTCCACCTGCCCATTAGCTTGAGGACGGTACCAGGAGGTGAGACTGACCGTGACCCCCAGGCGTTCCATGAGCGCCTTCCATACGTGAGGTGAACTGAGGGCCACGGTCTGACACAATGTATTCCGGGATCCCGTAGTGCCGGAAGACGCGCGTAAAAAGAGAATCGGCGGTTTGCATGGCCGACGGGAGTCCAGACAGAGGAAGGAGATGACAAGCTTTGGAAAACCGGTCCATTAACGAAGAGAACGGTGGTGTTCCCCTGGAAGTGGGGATGGTCAGTGAGAAAGTCCACCGAGAGGTGAGACCAGGGTCGTTGTGGAACCAGCAGGGGAAGGAGCTTTCCATAAGGGAGGTGTCTGGGTGACTTAGATTGGGCACAGATGGAGCAGGAAGAGACGTAAACCCGGACATCCCTAGCCAAGGTGGGCCACCAGTACTTCTTAGTCAGGCAGGCGATGGTACGGCCTATCCCAGGATGACCCGACACAGGCGCCGTGTGCACCCAGGTAAGGAGGTGGTCCTGCACACCTGTGGGCACATAGGCGCAGTTCTCTGGTCACTGTGCAGGTGTGGGTTCCATATGCAGGGCCTGCCGTATGTCGGCGTCCAAATCCCACACCACTGGCACTAGATACGGAACGGAGGGATGATGGGTGTCTCCTCTCCCTTCCTCTCCTCTGCGTTATAGAGGCGAGACAGGGCGTCCGCCTTCACGTTCTTCGAGTCTGGCCTATAGGAAAGCGTGAATTGGAACCTGGCAAAGAATAGAGCCCACCTGGCCTGCCTAGGGTTTAGTTTCTTCGCTGTCCTGATGTACTCCAGGTTGCGGTGGTCCGTCCACACCAGGAAAGGGTGTTTGGACCCCTCCAACCAGTGCCTCCACGCCTTCAGACCCTTCTTGAGCGCCAAGAGTTCCCGGTCCCCTACGTCGTAGTTCCTCTGGGTGGGGCTTAGCTGCTTGCAGTAGAAGGTGCAGGGCCACAGCTTTGGAGGGGTTCCGGGCCGTTGGGACAGCACTGCCCTGACTTCTACCTTGGAGGCATCCACCTCGACAAAGAAGGGGAGTGAGGGATCGGGATGTGCCAGCACGGGAGCAGTGGTGAAGCGTGCCTTCAATGTCTCAAACGCCCTCTCCTCCTGCGCCATCCAACGAAGCCGCTGGGAACCTCCTCTCAGCAGGGAGGTAAGAGGCGCGACCACCGGGCTGAACGCCGGAAATAGTTGGCCAACAGGAATCGCTGGACTGCTTCACGGAGTTGAAGATGGGCCATGACCTGACTGCACTGACGTGTTGCTCCTCCATCTCCACCCCCTCCGTGGATATGAGGTAGCCCAAAACGGACACAGCCCGCTGGAAGAGCATTTTGTTCTTGTTTAACATATAGATGATGCTCCAACAGTCTTCCCAGCATGGACCTGACCAAGGAGACATGCTGGGCGCTGTCAGCAGAATATACCAAAATGTTGTATACATAAACCACAACGCTGAACTTAATGGTGGCTTTATTCAGTGTTTGATAATCAATGCAGGGGCACAGTCACCCATCTTTCTAATTAACAAAAAATAAGCTTGAGGAGGCTGGTGACGTAGAGGGGCAGATAAAACCCTGCTGGAGGCTCTACTGTACGTAGGTCTCCATGGCCTCGGGCTACGCATAGGAGAGGGGGTAGACATGTCCTCTCGGGAGGCTGCATCAGACAGCAGGTCAATGGCACAGTCCCAGGGGCGATGAGGAGGCAGGCGTTTAGCCTGGGTCTTAGAGAAAACCCGGTGCACATCCTGGTATTCCTCCGGTAAATCCACTTGAGGGGCGTGGTCTGGACTTCCACCGTAGTGGTGTTGACAGACACCGCGAGACACCTCCCCTGGGTTGAAGCAGGGGAATTCCCTGACTTGTCACCTCCTCACCTATTAGTGGACAGAGGGCAGGTTGGGGAGAAATTACCCTTTTCAAACGTGCAGAGCCCCCTCCATCGGCTCTGGCCATGGAGCAGGTATAGCCATGGGCTCCGGATTCCGTGCAGGTCTTCGTCGGGACTGCAGGAGGTTGTCCAAACGGATCGCCATGCTGATGAGCTGGTCGAGTGACAGGTTGTCATCATGGCAGGCTAACTCCATCTGTACCTCCTCCCGCAGTCCGCTGTGGAAAACGGGAAACAAAGCCGACTCGTTCCATCCGGAACTCCAGGGCGAACTCCAAGGCGGTCCTAGATCCCTGGCGTAGTTGGAGTAAGCACTCACCCCCCTCTCGGCCCTCCACAGGATGATCAAACATCGAAGGGAAGAGGGTGAAGCGCTCGTAGGACTCAACGTTGGGCCCACCCATTTCCCTGACCACGGCACCCCAGTCCAGGGCCCGTCGGTCAGTGCCGAGATGACGGTGGCAACCATGTCTCTCCCGGAGACAGCCTCGGTGTAGCGAGCGAGGTACATGTCACATTGCAGAAGGAATCCCTTGCATCTGGCACTGTCAAAGCGCTCCAGGAGGGACAGGGGTATTCCGAGGACCGGCTCAGATGAGACGGAGGCAGGTAGTGGTGGTGTGGGGGCTGGTGCTGGAACCAGTGCTGGAGACTGGATGGACTGCACATTCCCCTCCAAAAGCAGGATGGTTGCCAGTACACTGTAATGATCCAGTTCAGTGACGCGTAAAAGGCCGGTGACGTAGACCTCCGGAGCTGGTGAACGGAATGAGAAGCAGTACCGGGAGAATCTGTGACAACAAGGTTGACGATTTCATCTTTAAACAGACATAAATCCCCTTGTGACAGGGAGAATGGAAGCTTGTTGTGTGAAACAGGGAGGAGCAATTGAAAATAACCTTCACAAAAAAATATGTAATGAAAAAAAATTCTAGCCTGTCTATCTATGGGTAGCAGGGTTGACGTGTTGTGTTCGACCTGCTAACTTTTTCACAAAAACAACACAGCCAAAAATAGTACAAAAAGCTCAACTGCTGTTAAACTATGGTTTGACTCTTAGATGTTCAATGATTGTTTCAGGGTATCTGCAGGTTCCATGAAGTTGAATGTAATATACTGCTCAAAAAAATAAAGGGAACACTTAAACAACACAATGTAACTCCAAGTCAATCACACTTCTGTGAAATCAAACTGTCCACTTGGAAGCAACACTGATTGACAATACATTTCACATGCTGTTGTGCAAATGGAATAGACAACAGGTGGAAATTATAGGCAATTAGCAAGACACCCCCAATAAAGGAGTGGTTCTGCAGGTGGGGACCACAGACCACTTCTCAGTTCCTATGCTTCCTGGCTGATGTTTTGGTCTCTTTTGAATGCTGGCGGTGCTTTCACTCTAGTGGTAGCATGAGACGGAGTCTACAACCCACACAAGTGGCTCAGGTAGTGCAGCTCATCCAGGATGGCACATCAATGCGAGCTGTGGCAAGAAGGTTTGCTGTGTTTGTCAGCGTAGTGTCCAGAGCATGGAGGTGCTACCAGGAGACAGGCCAGTACATCAGGAGATGTGGAGGAGGCCGTAGGAGGGCAACAACCCAGCAGCAGGACCGCTACCTCCGCCTTTGTGCAAGGAGGAGCACTGCCAGAGCCCTGCAAAATGACCTCCAGCAGGCCACAAATGTGCATGTGTCTGCTCAAATGGTCAGAAACAGACTCCATGAGGGTGGTATGAGGGCCCGACATCCACAGGTGGGGGTTGTGCTTACAGCCCAACACCGTGCAGGACGTTTGGCATTTGCCAGAGAACACCAAGATTGGCAAATTCGCCACTGGCGCCCTGTGCTCTTCACAGATGAAAGCAGGTTCACACTGAGCACATGTGACAGACGTGACAGAGTCTGGAGACGCCTTGGAGAACGTTCTGCTGCCTGCAACATCCTCCAGCATGACCGGTTTGGCGGTGGGTCAGTCATGGTGTGGGGTGGCATTTCTTTGGGAGACCGCACAGCCCTCCATGTGCTCGCCAGAGGTAGCCTGACTGCCATTAGGTACCGAGATGAGATCCTCAGACCCCTTGTGAGACCATATGCTGGTGCGGTTGGCTCTGGGTTCCTCCTAATGCAAGACAATGCTAGACCTCAGGTGGCTGGAGTGTGTCAGCAGTTTCTGCAAGAGGGAGGCATTGATGCTATGGACTGGCCCGCCCGTTCCCCAGACCTGAATCCAATTGAGCACATCTGGAACATCATGTCTCGCTCCATCCACCAACGCCACGTTGCACCACATACTGTCCAGGAGTTGGCGGATGCTTTAGTCAAGGTCTGGGAGGAGATCCCTCAGGAGACCATCCGCCACCTCATCAGGAGCATGCCCAGGCGTTGTAGGGAGGTCATACAGGCATGTGGAGGCCACACACACTACTGAGCCTCATTTTGACTTGTTTTAAGGACATTACATCAAAGTTGGATCAGCCTGTAGTGTGGTTTTCCACTTTAATTTTGAGTGTGACTCCAAATCCAGACCTCCATGGGTTGATCAATTGGATTTCCATTTATTATTTTTGTGTGATTTTGTTGTCAGCACATTCAACTATGTAAAGAAAAAAGTATTTAATAAGATTATTTAATTCATTCAGATCTAGGATGTGTTATTTTAGTGTTCCCTTTATTTTTTTGAGCAGTGTACATTTTTAATGTGTCACGTCCTGACCAGTAGAGGGGGTAGTTGGGTCAGGACGTGGCAGAAGGGAGTGTGAGTTTTTTATTGTTTCATTGATTTTGGCCGTGTGACTTCCAATCAAGCACAGCTGTAGAGGGTTGTGGTTGATTGGGAGTCACACATAAGGTGCCTACTTTGCCTTGTGGGGTTGTGGGTGGTTGTTTTTTACACTGCTTGAATAGCCTGTAGAACTGTCACTGTTGTCACCCTTTTTTGTTGTTAAGTGAATGCTCTACTCCTTTTTTGGCAATAAATGACCATGAGTATTCACATACCTGCTGCGCCTTGGTTCATTTCAGAAGACAGCCGTTACAGAACCACCCACCAAACCAGGACCAAGCAGCAGAAGAGGAGGAAGCCACAGGAGAAAAAAAAGGAGGAATGGACATGGGAGGACGTCCTGGATGGCAAGGGAGCCTACACCTGGGAAGAGATCCTGGCCGGAAGGGATCGCCTCCCATGGGAACAGGTGGAGGCACTCAGGAGAGTGGAGGCAGCTGGACAGAGGAACCAACGGGAATGTTTTGCTGGAACACGGTTGGGTAGGAAACCCGAGAGGCAGCCCCAAGATTTTTTTGGGGGGGGCACACGGGTAACTTGGCCAGGCCAGGGAAGAGCCGTAAGCCAGCTACCCGTGATTACAGGGAGGTGCGTATGAGGTGGAGGGCGCCATGTTACGCTGTGATACGCACCATCTCGCCTATACGGACGCACAGCCCAGTTCGCCCAGTACCAGCGCCCCGCAGGTGCCAGGGCAAGGGGAGCATCGAGCCGGAAGGGGTGATGCCAACCCTGCACTCAAGACCGCCAGTGCGCCCTTTCGGTCCGGTGTTTCCCGCTAGACGCACTAGCATGGAGGTGCGTGTCTCCAGGCTGGAAAGTCCAATACCAGCCCCACGCATCAGGAGTCTAGTGCGTCAGCCCAGCCTCGCCAGTCAACAGTCACCAGAGCTGCCCGCCAGTCAACAGTCACCAGAGCTGCCCGCCAGTCAACCATCACCAGAGCTGTCCGCCAGTCAACAGTCGTCAGAGCTGTCCGCCAGTCAACCATCGTCAGAGCTGTCCGCCAGTCAACAGTCGTCAGAGCTGTCCGCCAGTCAACAGTCGTCCGAGCTGTCCGCCAGTCAACAGTCGTCCGAGCTGCCCGCCAGTCAACAGTCGTCCGAGCTGCCCGCCAGTCAACAGTCGTCCGAGCTGCCCGCCAGTCAACAGTCATCAGAGCTGCCCGCCAGTCAACAGTCGCCAGAGAGGTCAGACTGCGCTGAACTGCCGGAGTGGCCAGACTGCGCTGAACTGCCGGAGTGGCCAGACTGCCCTGAACTGCCGGAGTGGCCAGACTGCCCTGAACTGCCGGAGTGGCCAGACTGCCCTGAACTGCCGGAGTGGCCAGACTGCCCTGTTCTGCCGGAGTGGCCAGACTGCCCTGTTCTGCCGGAGTGGCCAGACTGCCCTGTTCTGCCAGGGTGCCCGGCCTGTCAGGATCGGCCAGAGTGGCCAGACTGCCCTGTTCTGCCAGAGTGGCCAGACTGCCCTGTTCTGCCAGAGTGGCCAGACTGCCCTGTTCTGCCCGAGTGGGCCTCCTGCCTTCCGGCCCAGCCCAAGTGGTTCTCCTGCCCTCCGGTCCAGCCCGAGTGGCCCGCATGCCTTCCGGCCCAGCCCGAGTGGCCCGCATGCCTTCCGGCCCAGCCCGAGTGGCCCGCATGCCTTCCGGCCCAGCCCGAGTGGCCCGCATGCCTTCCGGCCCAGCCCGAGTGGCCCGCATGCCTTCCGGCCCAGCCCGAGTGGCCCGCATGCCTTCCGACCCAGCCAGAGTGGCCCATATGTCTTCCGACCCAGCCAGAGTGGTCCGTCTGCCAGGGTCAGCCCGAGTGGCCCGTCTGCCCGGCGCCGCTATCGGCACCAACAAAGTGGGCGACGCCGAAGGTGGAGCGAGGTCCACGTCCTGCACCTGAGCCACCTCCAGGATAGGTGGGTTGGGGAGGGAGGGTGTAGCACAGTGCCGTCGGTGACGGCAGCCACCCTCCCTTCCCTCCCTTATTGTTTAGGTGTTAAATTTTGTTGGGGATTTTCTTGTTTTTAGGTGCATCCCGGCGTCTGCACCTTGAGGGGGGGGTACTGTCACGTCCTGACCAGTAGAGGGGGTAGTTGGGTCAGGACGTGGCAGAAGGGAGTGTGAGTTTTTTATTGTTTCATTGATTTTGGCCGTGTGACTTCCAATCAAGCACAGCTGTAGAGGGTTGTGGTTGATTGGGAGTCACACATAAGGTGCCTACTTTGCCTTGTGGGGTTGTGGGTGGTTGTTTTTTACACTGCTTGTATAGCCTGTAGAACTGTCACTGTTGTCACCCTTTTTTGTTGTTAAGTGAATGCTCTACTCCTTTTTTGGCAATAAATGACCATGAGTATTCACATACCTGCTGCGCCTTGGTTCATTTCAGAAGACAGCCGTTACATAATGTCACTTGGAAGGAAACTAAATACCAATTTAGAGGTCTGCGCTAGAGGTTGACACGGGAGTTACAATTCTACCCTGTCCTATCTTGTCCTGTCAATTTTTTCACATACTGTCCAGATCCCGCAACAGTTCTATAACCCCAGATCTGTCGGCCCTCCACAGGATGATCAAACATCGAGTGGAAGAGGAGGGTGAAGCGCTTATAGGACTCGACCTTGGCACCCCAGTCCAGAGCCCGTCCGGTCAGTGCCGAGATGACGGTGGCAACCCTGTCTCTCTCTCTCTGTCCAGATCCCGCAACAGTTCCATAACCCTGTCATCTATAATCTGTCCCAAGGGCTGGATTAAGAAATCATAGCCTTTTAAAATCACATTTAATGCAATTCTACATCATTTACATGACAGAAGACATTAGCTGGGCCTCCCATGGGGCACAGTGGTCTAAGGCACTGCATCGCAGTGCTAGCTGTACCACTAGAGATCCTGGTTCAAGTCCAGGCTCTTTTGCAGCTGGCAGCAACCGGGAGACCCATGGGGCGACGCACAATAGACAAAGCATCGTCCGGGTTAGAGGAGGGTTTAGCCGGCAGGGATGTTCGCGGACGAGAGACTCCTGTGACGGGCCAGGTGTAATGCACGCTGACAGGTTACCAGGTGTACGTGTGTCCTCCGACACATTGGTGCCGCTGGCTTCTGGGTTAAGCGGGCATTGTGTCAAGAAGCAGTGGGTGGGTTGTGTTTCGGAGGACGCACAGCTCTCGACCTTCGCCTCTCCCGAGTCCGTACGGGAGTTGCAGCGATGGGACAAGACTGTAACTACCAATTGGATACCACGAAGTGGGGGAGAAAAAGTGGTAAAAAAAGAAATAATAAGACATTAGATTCATCTTTTTTAATAACACATAAATGACCAAAATGAGTGTCTACAGGTCAATCTGGTCTTGAATTCAAACAAACAACAGACCAGGCCAGAATGTACAATATTAGGAGGAAATATATATATACTGAAGAAAAATATAAACATAACATGCAACAATTTAAACCATTTTACAGTTCATGTAAGGAAATCAGTCAATTGAAATAAATGTATTAGGCCCTAATCTATGGATTTCACATGAATGGGCAGGGGCGCAGCCATGAGTGGGCATAGGCCCATCCAATTGTGAGCCAGGCCCACCCACTGGGGAGCTAGGTCCAGCCAATCAGAATGAGTTTTTCCCCACGAAAGGGCTTTATTACAGACAGAAATAAATACTCCTCAGAAATACTCCTCAAACACAGATTCAACCACAAAGACCAGGGAGGTTTTCCAAAGCCTTGCAAAGAAGGGCACCGATTGGTAGTTGGGTAAAAATAAAAAAGCAGACATTGAATATCCATTTGAGCATGAAGTTATTCATTACACTTTGGATGGTGTATCAATACATCCGGTCACTACAAAGATACATACTTCCTTCCTACTAACTCAGTTACTGGAGAGAAATTAATCCGCTCAGGGATTTCACCATGAGGCCAATTTGATGGCTGTAATAGTAGAAAACTGAGGATAGATCAACAACATTGTAGTTACTCCACAATACTAACCTAAATGACAAAGTGAAAAGAAGGAAGCCTGTAACAGAATACAAATATTCCAAAACATGCATCCTGTTGCAATAACGCACAAAAGTAATAATGCAAAAAATGTAGGAAATGTTATGTTTGGGGCAAATCCAATATAACATATTACTGAGTTCTACTCTTCATATTTTCAAGCATAGTGGTGGCTACATCATGTTATGGTTATGCTTGTAATCACTGAGGACTCTTTGACAGAGCTTGAAGAATTTTGATAATAAAAAAGACTCACAACTAAAACGCTGCCAAAGGTGCTTCTACAAAGTATTGACACAGGGGTGTGAATACATTTGTAAATGAGATACTTCAATAAATGTGCAAAAAAATCTAAAAACATGTTTTCACTTTGTCATTATGTTGTGTGTAGATGGGTGAGAGAAAAAATATATTTAATCCATTTTGAAATCAGACCGTAACACAACAAAATGTGGAATAAGTCAAGGGGTATGAATACTTTCTGAAGGCACTGTATATCATAGGCTACAGTAGGCTACTAAATATAATTTCCAGTAGCACTACGAAAAAACAAATATATTGGTTCTACAGACAGATTAGTCTTCTCTTTTCAGCAGTAGGCATTTGCTTTCCAAACTGTACGTTTTTCATGTGATTGCATTTCGAAATCTGCAAAAGTCAAACCAACAGCCGCAACAAACCATAGAAATACAATCCATAGATGGCTATTCCCATTCAAGTCTGGAATGGCATCCATTGCTAGTGTACCAACAAATTTAATTGTCATATTGCCAGGGTAAGATGTTACAAAACCCTTCTATGGATTATATGTCTATGGCCACAATGCAACAAATAAAGGAAACTTGAGTAAATGAGGAATACAAAGTACATGTTACAGTATGGTGTGCATTTTGCTGCCGTCATTTAGGTCCACTTGTAGATTCTATGCCAAGGCGCATTGAAGCTGTTCTGGCAGCTAGCGTCCCACCTGGCCAACATCCGGTGAAATTGCAGAGTGCGAAATTCAAAATACAAAATTCGTAATATTAAACATTTATGAAAATACAAGTGTCTTACATTGTTTAAAATCTTAACTTCTTGTTAATCCAGCCGCTTTGTCAGATTTCAAAAAGGCTTTACGTCGAATGCACACCATACGATTATCTGAGGACAGCGCCACGTGTACAAAAGCATTACAAACATTTTCCAACCAAGCAGAGGCGTCAGGAAAGTCAGAAATAGCGATAAAATAAATCACTTACCTTTGAAGATCTTCCTCTGGTTGCAATCACAAGGGTCCCAGCTACATAACAAATGGTCCTTTTGTTTGATAAAGTCACTCTTTATATCCCAAAAAGGTCAGTTTAGTTGGCGCGCTGGACTCAGTAATCCACCGGTTTCCCTCATTCAAAATGCATACAAATGAATCCCGAAAGTTACCAATAAACTTCATCCAAACAAGTCAAACAACGTTTATAATCAATCATCAGCTACCCTAATATGTAAATAAACAATCAAATTTAAGACGGAGAATAGTATGTTCATTACCGGAGATAAATAACGAAGTGGGCGCCCTCACCAACGTGCGCCACAACACTACAGCCAAAATGGGAGCCACCTAGAAAAACTACAAATTGTAGCTCATTTTTCAAAAAACAAGCCTGCAACTCTTTCTAAAGACTGTTGACATCTGCTGGAAGCCAGAGGAACTGCAATCTGGGAGGATATCTATTGATTTCCCCATAGACAGGCATTTTAAATCGTGTCACCTCAAAAAAACATTTTTCCTGTTGGATTCTCCTCGGGTTTTCGCCTGCTATATCAGTTCTGTTATACTCACAGACATTATTTTAACAGTTTTGGAAACTTTAGAGTGTTTTCTATCCCATACCAATTATATGCATATCCTAGCTTCTGGGCCTGAGTAACAAGCAGTTTACTTTGGGCACCTCATTCATCCAAACTTCCGAATACTGCCCCCTATCCCTAAGAAGTGTGTTTCCTTTATTTTGGCAGATACCTGTTTGTACTTGTGATACAACTTAATCCAGTTATTTTTTTATAAGCTATTGATCCTCTGTGGGTAAATTATGCTCTCTGGTGTATTTTTAACATTGAGAGCAGGCTCCTGTGGTTGGATAAAAAATTATAATTTCAAAAGTAACACAATTCATGGTCTTGGGTCCATCCCCTGAATCACACAATTGACCAGTCACATTTATTTATTATGGCGTTTATTTTATTAATCAGTTACCCAATCAAGGCAGGGCCCCCAGTTACCCACATGGGCCCTTTTCTTCCTCTCCCCCCTCCTCCATCTGATGATTAACAGAGCAGCAGCAGGCTGTCTAGACTCAGTGAGAGCGGGCTCCTGAGTCCTCCTGTGGTTGGCGGTTGTAGTAAAAAATACAAAATATATACTGACCAAAAGTATGTGGACACCTGCTTGTTGAACATCTCATTCCAAAATCATGGGCATTAATATGGAGTTGATCCCCCCTTTGCTATAACAGTCTCCACTCTTCTGGGAAGGCTTTCCACTAGATGTTGGAACGTTTGGCGATTAGTCCTGGCTCACAGTTGGCGTTCCAATTCATCCCAAAGGTGTTCGATGGGGTTGAGGTCAGGGCTCTGTGCAGGCCAGTCAAGTTCTTCCACAGCGATCTCGACAAACCATTTCTGTATAGACCTCGCTTTGTGCACTGGGGCATTGTCATACTGAAACAAGAAAGGGCCTTCCCCAAACTGTGCCACAAAGTTGGAAGCACAGAATCATCTAGAATGTCATTGTATGCTGTAGCATTAAGATTTCCCTTCACTGGAACTAAGGGGCCTAACCCGTAACATGAAAAACAGCCCCAGACCATTATTCCTCTTCCACCAAACTTCACAGTTGGCACTATGTATTGGAACAGGTAGCGTTCTCCTGGGACCCGCCAAACCCAGATTTGTCCGTTGGTGTGCCAGATGGTGAAGCATGACGCTCGACCATGGAAACCAATTGCATGAAGCTCCTGACGAACAGTTATTGTGCTGACACTGCTTCCAGAGACAGTTTGGAACTCGGTAGCGAGTGTTGCAACCAAGGACAGATGATTTTTTTCGCGCTACGTGCTTCAGCCCTCAGTAGTTCCGTTCTGTGAGCTTGTGTGGTCTACCACTTCCCGGCCGAGCCGTTGTTTCCACTTCACAATAACAGCACTTACAGTTGACCGGGGCAGCTCCAGCAGGGCAGAAATTTGATGAACTGACTCGTTGGAAAGGTGGCATCCTATGACGGTGCCAGGTAGAAAGTCACTAAGCCCTTCAGTAAGGCCATTCTACTGCCAATGTTTGTCTATGGATGTTGCATGGCTGTGTGCTTGATTTTATACACCTGTCAGCAACGGGTGTGCCTGAAATAGCTGAATCCACAAATCTGAAGAGGTGTCCACATATGTTTGTATATATAGCATACCATGGGCAGTTGCGTCTCAGAGGCCTAACACAGCAAGTAACACTAAGTATAGCATTACTTACTGTGTTTGGCCTCTGAGATCCAGACGCCTATAGTCTGCCCTGTAGATAATCATGGCATTATGCAATGAATAGTTGGCTGCCAGGTATAGGTCAGTGTCATCACAAAATCAATTTCATAATTTGCAAAATAGACTTTGTGATACTACTGGAGATTATAATTTACTTAAATGTTTCTAATAAGTAAACACTTGAATTCTGTTGTCACAATTTTATTGTCAGTTATTTATATAACATAATAAACAGATGCACTGCAATTCAGTTTTCTTTATTGTAAATTCCAAAGTACTCAATTGTGTATTTGTGTAAATAAAATCTCAGATCATAAACATGGTTATAATGGAATTCAAAATCATGGCATATAGGCCTATCTTTTCAAGTTAGTGCTTTACAACTCAAGCTTTGGAAGGCATAACTCATTCCCAGTTAAATGTATTTCTATTCTGACCCTTACAAAATAAGTAACACCTGTTTCAGGGATTGATGGTACATTTCAAAAACTATATGGAATCTTCTCTGAATTGTCTGTGAATTTTCTGTGACACTTTCTTATCCGGACAGTAAATGAAACATATCTGCACCAAAACAAATGACAGAAAACAATCAACTCTTACATATGATAAGGAAAGACATACACAACTAATATCATATCATACACAACTGCTTGCCCTTGCATTCAAGTGCCACACAAGCAAACCATGTCATATTCTCCTTTCCATCGTTCCTGTAACAAAATCAACAATTTCTATAGTAGTCCTCAAGTACATTGACGTTTCTAGCTTGGTCTTCGATCTGTTTGTGCTATATAGTCAACTCCTACGCTATGGTAACATGGAGTAATAACTATCATACATTAGGGGTTAGCAAAACCGCATAAACAGATCTGGGACCAGGCTATAGCATTTCTACAACCTGCACCACCAGCTTAGGATGTACAGCAGACACCACCAGCATCAACCTAGGAGAGTTTCAGCTGCATCTCTGCCAATCGATGTTCACCTGTTTGTGTGTGACATACTCTTTGTCCTCGTCTTCACCAAGTAGCTCCTCAACAAAAGCATCTTCCTCGAAGAAGTCCATGACCTCATGGTCCTCATCCTGCAGGACTTCCTCAGCGATGACCGTATAGCACATAAAAGGATCATGAATGAACAGAGTAAAAACTCACGGACAATTAGAAAAAGCTCAAACCAAGTTTATTCACCCACTGGGTCATGCAGCTGCAAAGACAACATGCAAGTCACACAAGAACATCTTTATACCTTCCAACGAGGCGGAGTCATCTCCTTGCATGTCTAAGATAGACACTCATTCTCTGTTGTTAGGCAGAAACACAGTAGGTTCCTCTTAAATGTGTGTGTGATTGGACTTTAATCAGATGGTCTTCAGGGTGGACCGGTGTGGCCCCCCTCCCAGCAGTGTCTTCTCTCTTCATCTGTTGACCTTATCTCGAGTTGAGTTCAACATCCCTCATGGTCCTGGTTCCTCAGCAACTGGTCTGCCTTATCAAGACCTGAAACTAGACAGTTGCCCTTTGCCTCCCTTCTAAGGAACATTTATATTCAACAATAACATATTTGAACAGAACATGAACTTCCTGCACTTCCCCTTTTCCCAATCGGTAACTTTCCATATCACTCAATAACTTTCCACACACCTAGTTTCTCTTTACCCTTCGTTAACCCCTAACATATACATTCCTTATACATGTAAAGTAATCAATAAGTTCTAGTATGGTAAAAATGAATAAGTATTTTTCAAGCTAGAATCCAACAGTAGCTACAAGTTATCAACCTTTTGGCAAGGTGACAGTTACATTTTATAATCATTTTCACTCACACATTTGAGAAAATGTAACAATTTCATATCTGATAGTCCATAAGTTAAATATCAAATTAAAGTTGATGGGAGTTAGGAACAGGACAACCATCGTCGGCGCCATCTTGTTCAAATAATATGATCACGTATGCATGCCTGTAGCAAAGTCAAACCAGCTAGACCTCCAGCCTGAGCTTTTAAAAGTCATATGATTTATTCATTCTTGCATTCAACAGCCAGATGGCTTACTATTTTTTAGGATTCATATCACAGATAAACGTACACCTAATGAGATATCTAGCTAGCTAATAATAATAGCTACCCTCTCGCTTTCTTCTGTCTGGCAAGCCAGTAGCTACAAATCCAATTACAAGCCAGTTCGTTTTAGCTCTAATATCTAATGACAAATACTCTTCAAATAGTCAATTTGAGCATTTTATTTTGTACAGTCATCAAAGAAAAAACAAATGTAAAAAAGACAAGACACAAGCTAAATCAAGTCGGCTACCTTGGTACATTTTGGGTGACTTACTCTGACTGCAGCTTGAACAACAGTAAACAGGCTAATGTTAGCTACTATTATTAAGTTAGCTAACGGACTTTGGTAGCTAGCAACCTAGCTAACATTATCTGAGGAGACACTAGTGGCCTGGAAATAAGATGACATTGCTAAAGTAGGCAAGTCATTAGTTTGAAACAACTTTGCAATCATTATGTCGTCAAATTTACATTAGAGAGGTGGCAATTGCCATAGCTAGAAAAGTTAGTCAAAAATAACGTTATCTAGCTAAAATCCAGTACTGTCCCGTAATATTAGCTAGCTAGCCTCTTTTTGAATTTGAGAGTAAAATACTAACACAATCATCTCTAACATGTAGGCTCAGCTTTTCTGAACAGTCCTATTCCAAGTCAGAATGTTGAACAAACTTCATTTAAATTTACTTTCCCTGTTGTCCCTATGTCGGAGGTAATCTGATAGAAATAATCCACAAGGAAGTCTTATCAACCCGACCTTCATTAGATGGTCTGTATATCAGTTTGTATTACCGGTTTTATTTTCAATACTGATGCAATTCACATGTGACAAACACTTGCACAATATGGCCAAGCCTAACCGAACCACAGATCGAATGACAAACACTTCCAGCTGATTGCGAGAAAACGTGCTTCGGTCAACTAAATTCGGTTACATTCTGCTATTGTTTACATATTGTGCTTCACGTGCAATGCGTCAAGAGATAGAAGATGCAACCGACAAACCTACCGGCGTCGCAAAAAGTAGGGTAAACAACACTGTCCTGTGGATACTCTATCTCTACCTCCTACCGCCAAAAGGACCAACAGCATGTACAAGCGGTAATAAGTGTAAGTATAATTGTATTCAACATTCGGGCTTGTAGAGACTATTGCTGTGCTGTGCAGGAGGTTCGACTGAACTTTTCTGACAGCCAAATCAGAAAAAGTGATTGTTCAAATCAAATTTTATTGGTCACATACACATGTTTAGCAGATGTTATTGAGGGTGTAGCGAAATGCATTTACATTTTACATTTTAGTCATTTTAGCAGACGCTCTTATCCAGAGCGACTTACAGTAGTGAATGCATACATTTAATTTCATACATTATTTTTCTGTATGCTTGTGTTTCTAGCTCCAACAGTGCAGTAATATCTAACAAGTAATATCTAACAATTTCACCACAATACACACAATACACACAAATCTAAGGTAAAGGAATGGAATTAAGAATATATAAATATTTGGACAAGCAATGTCAGAGTGGCATAAACTAAGATACAGTAGAATAGAATAGAATACATAATATACATATGAGATGAGTAAAATATGTAAAACATTTAAAGTGACTAGTGTTCCATTATTAAAATGGGCAGTGATTTCAAGTCTATATACACTACCGTTCAAAAGTTTGGGGTCACTTAGAGATTTCCTAGTTTTTGAAAGAAAATCACATTTTTTGTCCATTAAAATAACATCAAATTGATCAAAAACACAGTGTGGACATTGTTAATGTTGCAAATGACTATCGTAGCTGGAAACGGCAGATTTTTTTATGGAATATCTACATAGGCGTACAGAGGCCCATTATCAGCAACCATCACTCCTGTGTTCCAATGGCACGTTGTGTTAGCTAATCCAAGTTATACTTTGAAAGGCTAATTGATCATTAGAAAACCGTTTTGCAATTATGTTACCACAGCTGAAAACTGTTGTCCTGATAAAAGCAACAATAAAACTGGCCTTCTTTAGACTAGTTGAGTATCTGGAGCATCAGCATTTGTGGGTTTGATTACAGGCTCAAAATGGCCAGAAACAAATAACTTTCTTCTGAAACTCGTCAGTCTATTCTTGTTGTGAGAAATGAAGGCTATTCCATGCGAGAAATTGCCAAGAAACTGAAGATCTCATACAACACTGTGTACTACTCCCTTCACAGAACAGCGCAAACTGTCTCTAACTAGAATAGAAAGAGGAGTGGGAGACCCCGGGGGCACAACTGAGCAAGAGGACAAGTACATTAGTGTGTCTAGTTTGAGAAACAGACACCTCACAAGTTCTCAACTGGCAGCTTCCTTAAATAGTATCTGCAAAACACCAGTCTCAACGTCAACAGTGAAGAGGTGACTCTGGGATGCTGGCCTTTTAAAAAAACAAGGACATTTCTAAGTGACCCCAAACTTTTGAACGGTAGCGTATATAGGGCAGCAGCCTCTAATGTGCTAGTGATGGCTATTTAACAGTCTGATGGCCTTGCAATAGAAGCTGTTTTCAAGTCTCTCGGTCACAGCTTTGATGCACCTGTACTGACCTCGCCTTCTGGGTGATAGCGGGGTGAACAGGCAGTGGCTCGGGTGGTTGATGTCCTTGACGATCTTTTTGGCCTTCCTGTGACATCGGGTGCTGTAGGTGTCCTGGAGGGCAGGTAGTTTGCCCCTGGTGATGTGTTGGGCAGACCGCACCACCCTCTGGAGGGCCCTGCGGATGTGGGCAGTGCAGTTGCTGTACCAGGCGGTGATACAGCCCGACAGGATGCTCTCAATTGTGTATCTGTAAAAGTTTGTGAGGGTTTTAGGCGCCAAGTCAAATTTCTTCAGCCTCCTGAGGTTGAAGAGGCACAGTTGCGCCTTCTTCACCACACAGTCTGTGTGGGTAAACCATTTCAGTTTGTCAGTGATGTGTACGCCAAGGAACTTGAAGCTTTCCACCTTCTCGACTTGCGGTCCCGGGGGTGCTCCCTCTGCTGTTTTCCTGAAGTCCATGATCAACCTTTGTTTTGTAGACGTTGGGTGAGAGGTTATTTTCCTGGCACCACACTCCCAGGGCCCTCACCTCCTCCCTGTTGACTGTCTCGTCATTGTTGGTAATCAAGCATATTACTGTTGTGTCTTCTGCAAACTTGATGATTGAGTTGGAGGCGTGAGTGGCCACGCAGTCGTGGGTGAACAAGGAGTACAGGAGGGGGCTGAGCACGCACCCTTGTGGGGCCCCAGTATTGAGGATCAGTGAAGTGGAGGTGTTGTTTCCTACCTTCACCACCTGAGGGCAGCCCGTCACAAAGTCCAGGACCCAGTTCAGACCCAGGGCCTCAAGCTTAATGATGAGTTTGGAGGGCTATAGTCAATGAAGAACATTCTTACATAGGTATTCCTCTTGTCCAGATGGGATAGGGCAGTATGATTGCATCGTCTGTGGATCTATTGGTGCAGTAAGCAAACTGAAGTGGGTCTAGGGTGTCAGGTAAGGTAGGTGATATAGGTTGGTGATATATATTGTTTTTTACCTTTATTTAACTAGGCAGGTCAGTTAAGAACAAATTCTTCTTTTCAATGATGGTCTAGGAACAGTGGCTTAACTGCCTTGTTCAGGGGCAGAACAACAGATTTTTACCTTGTCAGCTCGGGGATTCAATCTTGCAACCTTTCGGTTACTAGTCCAACACTCCAACCACTAGGCTACCTGCCACCCATAAATGATATGATTATTGACTAGTCTCTCAAAGCACTTCATAATGACAGAAGTGAGTGCTATGGGGCGATTAGTCATTTAGTTCAGTTACCTTTGCATTCTTGGGTACAGGAACAATGGTGGACATCTTGAAGCATGTGGGGACAGCAGACTGGGATAGGGAGAGATTGTCCATAAACACTCCAGCCAGCTGGTCTGCGCATGCACTGAGGACGCGACTAGGAATGCTGTCTGGGCCGGCAGCCTTGCGAGGGTTAACACGCTTAAATGTCTTACTCACGTCGGCCACGAAGAAGGACAGCCCACAGCCCTTGGTAGTGTGCTGCATCGGTGGCACTGTGATATCCTCAAAGAGGGCGAAGAATGTGTTTTAGCTTGTCCGGAAGCAAGATGTCGGTGTCCGCGACGTGGCTGAAGTTTGCCTTTGTAGTCCGTGATTGTCTGTAGACCCTGCCACATACGTCTCGTGTCTGAGCCGTTGAATTGCGACTCCACTTTGTCTCTGTACTGACGTTTTGCCTGTTTGATTGCCTTACAGAGGGAATAACTAAACTGTTTGTATTCAGCCATATTCCCAGTTACCTTGCCATGGTTAAATGTGATGGGTCACGCTTTCAGTTTTGTGCGAATGCTGCCATCTATCCACGGTTTCTGGTTAGGGTAGGTTTAAATAGTCACAGTAGGTACAACATCTCCTCAACATTTCCTGATAAACTCAGTCACCGTATCAGTGTATTTGTCAATGTTATTCTCGGAGGCTACTCGGAACATATCCCAGTCCATGTGAGCAAACCAATCTTGAAGCGTGGATTCCGATTGGTCAGACCAGCGTTGAATAGTCCTTAGCACGGGTACTTCTTGTTTGAGTTACTACCTATAGGAAGGGAGGGGCAAAATGGATTTGTGATCAGATTTGTCAAAGGGAGGGCGGGGGAGGGTCTTGTAGGCATCCCAGAAGTTGGAGTAGCAGTGGTCTAGTGTTATTGCGAGTACTAGAGTCAATGTGTTGATAGAACTTCGGTAGTGTTTCCTCAAATTTGCTTTCTTAAAATCCCAAGCTATAATAAACACAGCCTCAGGATATGTGGTTTTCAGTTTACATAAAGTCCAATGAAGTTCTTTGAGGGCCATCGTGGTATCGGCTTGAGGGGGAATATACATGGCTGTGACTTTAACCAAAGAAAATTCTCTTGGGAGGTAACACGGTCGGCATTTGATTGTGAGGTATTCTAGGTCAGGTGAACAAAAGGACTTGAGTTCCTGTATGTTATCAAAATCACACCATGAGTAGTTAATAATGAAACTTACACCCCCACCCTTTTCTTCCCTGCGAGATATTTATTCCTGTCTGCGCAATGAACTGAGAACCCAACTGGCTGTACGGACTCAGACATTTTATCCCATGTGAGCCATGTTTCTGTGAAACAGAGTATGTTACAATCCCTGATGTCTCTTCGGAAGGAAACCCTCGTCCTGAGCTTATCAACTTTATTATCCAGAGACTGAACATTAGCGAGTAATATATTCGGAAGCGGTGGGTGGTGTGCGTGCCTCCTGAGTCGGACTAGAAGCCCACTGCGAATACCTCTTCTCTGCCGGGGATGTTTTGAATTAGCCTCTGGAATCTGTTAATTTTCCCTGGGGGGTACGAGCAAAGGATCCGATTCGGGAAAGTTGTATTCCTCGTCGTAATGCTGGTAATGCTGGTGATTTACCGCCGCTCTGATATCCAAAAGACATTCCCGGCTGTATGTAATAACACAAAAATAATAATCTAAGAAATAACACAAAATAAATAAAAACAATACTGCAAAGTTGCCTAGGAACTAGAAGCACAGCTGCCCAATCTATCGGCACCATCTTGTTTGGATGGAATACAGTGCAAAGGCAGCCATACTGCACAATATTGCTTACTTTTGAGTGGGACCAGCACAAAACTAGGAGGGAATATGTAAATAAACAATTAATGTTCATTGGTCTATTATAATCAGATCACCTTTTGACGTTATGCACCAGCCAAAAATTCTATTACATCTGAACAGGCTGAAATTCCAGGCAATGTTTTCTAACAGCTATTACACAAAAGGGGCATTAGTTTTCGACCTCAAAGTGTGAAATTCTCATTAAAAAACTAGAAAATGTTTAAAATATCAAAAGGACGCAAAAGGCACTCATTTGTTGCAAAGACCCAATTACTCGGCCATATAGAGATGTTATTACTTCGACACACAAATTATATTATGCTATAGATGGGTTAGCTGACAACGTCACCAAAACTGTAACGATGTATTTGAGAAACAACAAGTGCTCATTGTGCAAATGTATTTATTTTCAATAAACATTGGAGACAAAATATAGTTTACATGTTGTCAACAATCTAAGCCAACCCTGTCTGTTTTGCTCCATAGTTGCCCACGTGTCAGTTTTGTTGCTAAAATGACCAACCCATCTATAGAGACCTCTGATTATTAATTGTTATTAAGGGTTTGTACACATTTTCCATGATTTCTCCATGACTTTTAACAACATTTCCATGACTGTTATTATAGCCTACATAAGCATTATTGACACTGGAAGACTGCTATGTCTGATCCCATGTAGGCCTACCGTCTCCTGCCGTTAACCCCCTACAAAGTAGAACTGCACTGTTAGTCACATGTTATCCACATGTGGCTTTTGATCCAGCCCCGAAACACCCAGGTCTACTTATCAAGGTCCTGTTGAGCAGCTGTTTAGACTACAATGTGGTTAGACCAGGGCTTGAACAAAAGCCTGCACATCCAGTAGATATCCTGAATAGAAAATATTGCAACATTAGACCTTCAACCAAATACCTTTGTCTTTAGAAAATGATTCCCTCATTCAATTAATCAGGGATCAAATGGAGAAGGTACCGCTATTTCAAAGCAAGGCATTTAACTAGACATGTTTATATATAAGGCTTAAATATTCATGTTTCAGGGGAGATCTCTGCACAGCAAGTTTTGTCAATTAGGCTATTCTTAGAATATTTCTAACATTGTTGCAATTAGCCTACATGGCTACAGTTTAATAGAATCCCAGTTTTCTTTAGGCTATCTACAGTACCCGTGGAAAGCGACAATGACATTAATGCTTAGTTAGCTATATTTAACTTGCGAGATAACTGCCACAAGTTATGTTTTGAATTGACTATCTAGTTAGCCTGTTGTCTGTCATTATTTTATACCTGCTGCTGAAATGTCACACTCTCTTGCCTGTGGCAACAGCCCACTCGCACTGGCACAAACTCAGCACACACAGATACGCACTGAGTTATTCCGATAATGGCTGATATGTAGATTTTTAAGTGATTGATGATATTTAAAAGTGTGCCTTCATGAAATACATAGATATTATAAAACTCATTTCCATTACATTTCATGACCTTACAAACCCTAATTTGACAACTTGGAAAAGCGCATCATGAGCATTCAGGCTGGCGCATTTTCAATCTGCGAAATCTCGAACAGCATGCTGTCACACACAGATTCACAGACTTGCGGCAAATTCACTTGAACAAACCAAAATCAGGAAATGAATGCCCACTCTACACTGCTATTCAATGCAGATCCCCCCTTCATCCCGCTTTGATCAAACATTTTGGCCTCAGTGTGTGAATCTGGGCCAGCAATAGGCTACTTTGTTTTATAGAGTAGCTGGTACGCATTTCCCAAAAAATAGTAAGTGCCGGTGTTGTGCCCGAAAATCCCCCCCCTGCTAGAATCCCCACCCCTTCAAATTTCCTTAATTTTGTCAAATACTTTCTGTGGCACACATCAGAGTCAAATACTTTCTATAGAACAAACTTCACGTCAGGATAGGCAACCGAAATGAATAATTGTAACGGGTTGGCAGTCGTGGTGAAGGAATGAGGCACAGGGTAGTGGCGTATTTAATTTACACTCACACAAAACAAATACTCCCAAACACAGGGGAGAAAATACACACGGCGTAAAATGAGCCGTCACTATCGAAATAATCCCGCACAACACGGAAGCGGACCAGCTAACATAAATAGCCCCGCTAATTAACCAAACTAACGCAGGTGCACAAAACCAAAAAGAAGGGAAAACCAAAAAAGGGAATCAGTGGTAGCTAATAGGCCGGTGACGACGACCGCCGAGCGCCACCCGAGCAGGCGCCACCGTCGGTGGGAATCTTGACAATAATTAATGTATGTGTGTTATATTAAACATAGAGGAGGGAGTAAAATGTTGGCAAGCAATAAACGTTTCAGAACAACTACGGCTGAATTATCCTTACACTTTCAAAAATACTTGTCGAATAAGACATGGGAGAGATGACGAATTTTGGCAAAGAGATTTATTTATAGACTAATACAAATCAGTAGTGGACCCAGGGCGCCATACAAGCTATAACCGCCACATACACTTGAAACAAATAGCCAAACCGAAAACTGCAGACAAAACTGCTTTCTGCTACTAAGATCAGTGAAATGTAGACTAAATAGACAACGGAGTGAAAGAGCAGAAATCTCGACTAGCAAGCAAGTCGCAGCAATGAAGAACGCAGGGGGGGGGGGGGGGGGGGGGGGGGGGATTCTGGCAGGGGGGAGATTTTCGGTACAACACCTGTACAGCGCTCTGGACAGCTCCGGCCCAAGTCAAGCACTGTATTCAACCAAATACTAGCTCCAGGGTGCCAATCATTTTGTCCATGCCATTTGTATTTTTGGGGGGCTCCAGGGGGAGCGGAGGATGCTGACACCCAACTGAAGGAGGTCTACCACCTTACCCAGGTGTCCTGGCTGGGGGATTTAAGTTACAAAAATAAAATTGGTTCTGCAATGTTAAAAATCCAATAACAAGTTGTTGTGACCAAAAGTTGTTTTAAATTTAAACTTATTTCATTAGAAATAGTTAACTATTTAACAAAGTTGCAAGGGTGCCAATATATTGACTGCAACTGTACACAGAACAGGAATATACTGAATGGACTGAATATAACAGGTCTATGTGCTACTGTAGCTAAAACCAACCCTCTGCTGTCAGATCCAACTTAGATATATCTGGGACCTACTACTTATGAACAACTGCGCGGTTTTAGAGTCACTTCCCTACAGACATGACTTTTAATTAAAAAACAAAAACAATATGATATTATAGACAGCATCCCTGGTCACACAGAGGCTCTTTGACTGCATTTGAATCACACAATTGTTAGCTACAGTAAGCGTTTACTAATTTCTTCATTTCCTACTCTTTTCTCTAATCACTACTTTCTACACTCTTTTCAATACAAGTTTATGTAAAGGAGAGGAAAATCCTATGAGGGTTATGTTATTGTTTTTCCCACCTTGACGAAGTTGAAGTACTCTGGGTTATTCGCCTCTCCCTCCAGCCAGACCGGGATGAGGATGGCGACCACTCCCCTGCAGCACACGAACAGTGGCTATTGATGACATCAGCGTGTACACTATGGGTGATCAATACCAGAGGTCAGACAGGGTCAAACTTTTGCCTGCCTCTATCGAAACCCTGAAACATTTGCGATGATGATGTATGTTGTTACTATAGAGTAAATATCTATAACAGACAGAGTCGAGTGTTACTACACCGGTAGACCATGGAGCAAGGGGGGGGGTAAAATACGGCCCACGGGCACTTCAATCCGGCCTGCGAGACATAAAAAAGAAAATAAATATATATTTTTTTGCACATTTTTTTCTCCCCAATTTCGTGGTACCAATTGGTAATTATAGTCTTGTCCTATCGCTGCAACTCCCGCATGGACTCGGGTGAGGCAAAGGTCGAGAGCCGTGCGTCCTCCGAAACATGACCCAACGAAGCCGCACTGTTTATTGACACAATGCCTGCTTAACCCGGAAGCCAGCTGCACCAATGTGTCAGAGGAAACACCGTACACCTGGCGACCGTGTCAGCGTGCATGCGCCCGGCCCGCCACAGGAGTCGTTAGAGTACGATGGGACAAGGAAATCTCAGCCTGTCAAACCCTGTCCTAACCCGGACGACGCAGGGCCAATTGTGCGCTGCCTCATGGGTCTCCCAGTCACGGCCAACTGTGACACAGCCTGGGATCGAACCTGGGCCTGTAGTGAAGCCTCATGCAGTGCCTTAGACCGCTGCACCACTCGGGAGGCCCCCGCAGATTGATTTTAATAAACAATTGGTCCCCCAAAAAATGCGTTCCTCTGTTGAATTTTAAAATCCCGATGTGGCCCTCGAGACAAAAAGTTTGCCCAGCCCTGCCCATAGAGCAACTTCTCTACTCAACTCTCTCACCAAGGTCTCCAATCATAAGTGTGTCTGTATTCTGTAGTAGTGTGAGAGTGTAATCCACTGCTGCTGTCCACCTCTCTCATCCTTATAGTGCCCTACTATTGTACCTGTAATGCTCTCTTCACACACTGGGAGAGTCAAGATCCTGCAGCTCTCATCTTAACACTCTCTTTTCTCTCACACAAGCAGTCCCAATCACTTGCTATTGAGAAGAATGACTTTATTCAAAATCCAAAATATTGGAGGAAGGAGGAGGATTTAGGATGAGGGGTTGGATGAGGGGTTTCTCCCTGCTCTCCATCTATGCTCTCTCTATCTATCCCAGCTCTTAAAACTTCTTATGGGCAGGTGGGACGGTAACGTCCCACCTGGCCAACATCCGGTGAAATTGCAGAACGGAAAATTCTAAAATACTAAATTCAAATATTTAACAGTCTTCAAAATATATGTGTCATACATCAAAATAAAGCTTAACGTCTTCTTAATCCAGCCGCTGTGTTAGATTTCAAAAAGGCTTTACAGCGAAAGCAAACCACGCGATTATCTCAGGACAGCGCCCCGCATACAAACACATGAAAATCATATTTCAACCAGGCAGGTGCGCCATGAAAGTCAGAAATAGCGATATAATTAATGCCTTACCTTTGAAGATCTTCTTCTGTTGGCACTCCAAAATGGTATTTTTGTTCGATAATGTCCTTCTTTATGTCCCAAACATTTCCATTTATTTGGCGCGTTTGATTCAGAAATACACCAGTTTCAACTTGCCCAACATGCCTACAAAGTATCTAATAAGTTACCTGTAAACTTGGTCCAAACATTTCAAACAACATTTATAATCCAACCTCAGGTACCCTAAAACGTAAATAATCGATAAAATTTAAGACGGAATAAACTGTTTCTAATACCGGATAAAAACAACGTGGAGAGCGCTCCTGTTCACACGCACCAAAACAGTAGAGTCCACCTGGAGTGACACTTACAATGAATAGGACTACTTCTTCATTTCTCAAAAGAAAATCATCGAACAATTTCTAATGACTGTTGACATCTAGTGGAAGCCATAGGAACTGCAACCAGGTTCCTAATAATAATGGTATCCCATAGAAAACCATTGAAAATCCTAGGACCTCCCATTTTTTTCTTCTCCTGGATGGTTTGTCCTCTGGGTTTTTATATCTATTGTCCCTCTAGACTGTGTTTCTCCTGATGTGGGGTCGGACTGGGTGAGGTGCCCAGACCCTCGGCCCAGAGGACGCTCGTCTGTCATACCTGTACAGTCCTGGGAGACATCAACAGTTATACCTGCCAGCCCAGGGTCTGTTGCCTCCTCTACATATTTTTCAGATAAAAAAAGGGAAGGGGGGGGGGAAAAGAGGGGGAGAGAGAAGTTATAGAGAGGGGGAGAGAGAGTTAATAGAGAGGGAGAGAGATAGTTATATGAGGGGAGAGAGAAGTTTAAGAGAGGGGAGAGAGAGTAGAGAGGGGAAGAGAGTTATAGAGAGG